>NC_048312.1:31747756-31785107 GCF_013100865.1 Trachemys scripta elegans | reverse complement strand
TTTTTTTCTCTTAATTAATTGGCCTCTCAGAGTTGGTAAGACAACTCCCACCTGTTCATGCTCTCTGTATGTGTGTATATATATCTCCTCAATATATGTTCCATTCTATATGCATCCGAAGAAGTGGGCTGTAGTCCACGAAAGCTTATGCTCTAATAAATTTGTTAGTCTCTAAGGTGCCACAAGTACTCCTGTTCTTATTAAGTCTGGTGATTTTGAAGGCAATTGTGGTTTTTTTAATTTAATATTTATGTTTAACACATGGGATTGGCACACTGCTGCAGGGTGTGGAACCAGTACTGCAGATGTCTCGGCTTTGTAGAGACACGGGTGAAGACCCAACCCCATAAGTGGACCCACCCAAAAGGACCATTATGTGAAAGCCGCGTAGTCTTGGCCAGCCCATAGGCACTGAAGCAGTGACCTCCTGAGCTAAAAGCATGAGCTGCTGCAGCTTGAGTGAAAGAGCTGGGGCTATACCAGACTCAGATCAGCTGCAGGTCAGGCAGAGAGGACACGCACGCACGCACACTTGCATCTAAGGTAGGGTTACCATTTGTCCGGATTCTCCTGGACATGTCCAGCTTTTTGAGTTTAAAAATAGCGTCCGGGGGGAATTTGTAAATGTCCAAATTTCCTCCCCCATGCACGGCTGACAGGGGAGCCAGTCAGATCGAGCCACTCGCACGGGGCTCCGGCAGCCAGAGCCCCTCCTCCACTTCCCCCCTCCTCTCCCCTGCAGCTTCAGATCCCCCCCCCCCCCCCCCCCCCCCCCCCCCCCCCCTCCTCCCCTTCCCTGCATTCGCAGATCGCCGGCCATTCGCATTGGGCCTCCAGCAGTCTGGAACTCCTCCCCCTCCCCTGCTGCCCAGCGCGCCACTCCGCAGCACTCTGCAAGGGCGGGAACCGGGCTATGTGCTCCGTGGGGGAGCGCGGCAGTGTGTCGGGCTCGGCGTGGAGCCTGACACGCTGTTCTGAGTGGCACGGTAAGGGGGCCAGGGGGTCGGAGAAGGGGCAGGGGAGTTCTGGAGGGGGCAGTCAAGAAGAGACAGGGAGAGGGCTGGATGGGTCAGGAGTTCTGGGGGGGGCTGTCAGGGGGCGGGGGGTGTGGATAAGGTTTTGGAAAGTCAGGAGACAGGTAGGGAGTAGGGTCCTAGGGGGCAGATAGGATGGGGGGGGTCTCAGGAGGGGGCAGTCAGGGGACAAGGAGCAGGGAGGCTTAGGTAGGGGGTGGGATCCTGGGGGGCAGTTAGGGGCAGGGGTCCCAGGAGGGGGCAGTCAGGGGACAAGGAGCGGGGGGCGGGGTTGGGTGTTCTGAGGGGGGCAGTCAGGGGGCAGGAAGTGGGAGGGGCAGGGGCGGGGCTCCCACCGTCCTCTTTTTTGATTGTTGAAATATGGTAACACTAATCTAAGGTTACTGCCCCATTCATGCACTCTTCGTCCCCCACCCCAGGCATCAGATGGATTTGAACCCATGACCTTTAGCATAGGAAGCAGGAGTCCTAAGCCAGTTGGCCTACTCTGGCATCTAAGTGGATCCCCAACACTGCAGGGGAAGGAGTTCCTTTTGTTAGAATGCTGGTCCCAACACTGGGGTGTGTAAAAAGCCCTGTATTTTAATGACAGAACAATGTGAATTTGGGGCTAAGCTGCCTGGGCCCATGCTGTCCAGCTGGGTGCTTACCGAGCAACCGTCCACCTATAAACTAAAAGCAGCCCGCTGCTGGGACAGACTGATCCCCCAGCCCCTCCTGCTCTCCACACCCCCTTAGACCAGAGGAGTGATCTCAGGGCCTTGTGGGTGTGTTTAGGGTCCTGGCTTCATGGGGCCAAGTGGAAAGATCCTGATCTTGGAGGGCCCCTCTTTGGGGCTTGCTACAGTGAGAGCCTGGGCGGTCAGAGCCTATGGGGGAGCTATGCAAAGGTAGGAAGGGTGGGTGGGCCAGTCAAGGAGAGGCAGGCACCCCTGTGCTTTTAGAAGCCTCCCCCTAATCCTGAGGCCAAGCAGACAGGACCCACAGAGCCCCTTGTACTCGGACTTGCCCTGGATCTGGCATTGCCTGGCCCAGCCACACTGGGCCTGCCCAGCCGCACGGGGATAGAAATCTCCCAGGTCAGGGCTGGACAAGTCTCTGAATTTTGGACTTTCCAAAACAGATAGCAGGAGAAAGTGGGAGGGAGGGAGTTCTCTGTGATAACCGAGCTCACAGTTCACTGCCCCACCCCCTGCCAAGATAAGGCCCCTCATCAGCCTGTGATATCGGCCTGATCTGTACCAACCCATCCAGCTTCCTGCAGATGATGTCAGTCTTTGTTCCCTGCTTGGCTCTAACTGTGGGGTGTCCCACTGGTGCCCCCAGCTGGGAATCAGACCTGGGGATCCCCCCCAGGACTCAGGCTCCATGTGAGAGGAGCAGCGGGCTGGAAACACTCAGGCCTGAGTGCTCAGGAAGCCATGTGCCCCCACAAGCCAAGTCAGCCCATTCATGCCCCAGACAGAGCAGGCTGGCTTTGCCATGGCCAGGGCCCAGACCTCTCACAGAGCTGAGCTCTTAGCCCTTTCCCCTCTCGGTTCTCTGCTGCAGGGCTGGCTCGGGCCACAGCTAATGCAACCAAGAAATGTGGCTAGCTCCCTGCACCTGCTCACAGGGATTGTGTGTAACCCAAAACCGCAGCTGCCCCAGACAAAAGAGCAGGCTTCTCCCTCCCCCAATCCAGTTCCCACACCTGAACCATCTTCCACTGCACCCAGACACTGGCAGGTGTTGCATCCACCTGTGTGGGGCCCCTAATCCTGGGCTGCCCTACCTGTTCTGCCACCACCCCCACAGGGGGTCAGACTGCTCTATTGTTCTCTGACTCTGAGAAAAACCAGCAGCTTAAAGATAAACCCGATATCCCAGGGCTGCTTGGAGTCTGAATCCTACAGCAAAAGTGGTGCTAAGGGATTTCCTCTTCCCCCTCCTCCCAGGAGCTCAGCAGGGGAATCTCCCCCTACTAGCCATTCCCTCCTCTTGTGCCCAAGCAGGCATTTCCACCCTTCCCTGCTCAGTGGTGACACACCCCCATTCCCTCTATGGGGCAAACCTAAAACACCCCAGGCAAACTCAGGCCCATCCATTTTCTTCCTGTCTCGCAGGAGTGGGAACAAGAAGAAAGCTCCAGCAGTGGCTCAGTGCCTGCGGCTGATCTTGGCTCAAGGGGCTGGGTGCTGGGGGGCAACTAGGGCTAGCTTGGCTCCACAACGCATCTCCTCCCTCCTCCAGCCCCTGTTACCTCTGAGCCAGCGCAAGAGGAAGTAGTCGTCATGATGGGGAAGGGAGGGCAACACGTCCTGGAGGTTCTCGCGGAACTGCAGAGAGAAGAGGAGCAGGGACAGCGTCATGGGCACTTCCCAGTTCTGGATCAGCAAAGCTGGAGGCACCAACTGGGCCCCGCAGGGCCCACAAGCTCAGTGTCTCAGTGCAGAGGCCAGAACTTCTCACCCAGCCTCCATGACCTGCCCCACCTCATCCCCAGGTGCTAGGCCCTGGGACTCCCAAGGTTGATCCCACAGTTAGACTTTAGTCAGGGCAGGGGCAAGGAGGAGGTAGACTCCCAAGGGGCACGTTGCATGCAATTGCCCAGGAAGTGCCCAGCTGCCAGGCTGCAGACAGCCCCATGCCTGTCCTGCCATCTGCCCAAGGCCTCTCACAAGTCTGACCTGTTTCCCTCGACCATTAAGACCGAAGGGCAAAGCGACTGCTGAGCATGTCTACAGCAGGATGTGTTTCCTGCATTGGCTTCGCGCTCCCGGAGCTGGGGGCTGCAGAACAGCAAAAGGCCTGCACCCAATATTTGGGCCCCAAGTGGAGATGCCCAGACCGCAGTGACTTGTGGGTTGGGGAGAAGGGCCCTCTCCCTTTCTGTCATCGCTTATACCACAGGCCAGGATGGCTGCAGGCACAGAAGGAGTATTGGGGAATTTGGGGAGGGGGGGCAGGGAGCTGTCTAATGAGGAGCTCTTCACCATGACAATGTACCCCTGCCCCCTAGAGATCAGGGTTTCAGGGAAGACGCTGTAGAGGTGGAAGAGTCCCATTAGGTCCCATCTAGTCCAGTCCTCTGGGCTGGAAACAGGGTTGTTCTCTCTCCAGTCTAGCTGCAGGATCCCATGGGAGGCACTTCCACCACCTCCCCAGCAGGCCTGTCCACAGCTGCGGAGATCTTGCTGGTGGGGTGTTTCCCTGCTACTCCTTTCTAACGCATCACTCCAAGGGGGCATTCAGCTCCTTCCACCCCACGCCACGCAGCAACCTACGCAGTACAATTGCCTGTGGGGCTGACGTCCTTTAGAAACCCAGCACCCCCCACCCCCAAGTTGATATTTCAGTCCTGTGACCCATCCCCATCCCTGAGGTTCAGTGCCCTGGCGTTCAGGCTGGGGCTCCAGTTGCTTTCAGCTTGGGTCTCTATTCGCAAGGGCATTTCAGTGCTTTCATCGATCGCGCTCGGCACACAGCTCTGGTTTTCATGCTGCCACTGCCAGCTCAAGGCCTTGGTCCTGATCGTCAAAGCCATGAGCCAGTGAGGAGCCAGCTCATCAAGGACCGTTTCCCAGCGATCGTTTGTGCCGTGACCCTTCTGCCACTTGGGCAGCGCAACGGGGTTGTTACTGCTCCTGGGAATAGCCCTTGCGTAAGGGAACTCCCTGGCCAGCATAAGAGATGTGGTGGGAAAGGGGGCTTGGCCTCAGCCTTGGGGCTCCTGTAATTTAAACTGGGGGCTGCCCAGGCCCAGACTGCCCTGGGAATAGGGGGAAACCAAGGCAGTTTAAAGGCACAAGCAGGAAGCGAACAATGAAGAAGCAGGGCCACTGGTCACTCAGCCCGCTGTGCTCCTTGGGAAGTGCTGGCACAGAGCCCAGGCAGGGGGAAGATGGGGTCTGGTCTGGCTATGGAACCAAGCTCCCTGTGAGATAAGCCTAACCCAGGGTCTGACCGTCCATGGGGGAGTGCACGGGGCCCGCCTCTGGGATCAAGCCTTCCTGCCTTAGCTGGACTGCCAGTCATCACAACACTCTCCAATGCTTCCCTAGGCAGAGCTTCCTGGAGGGGCCAAAGATAGCATGAAATCTACTGGGGGCCTCTCTACACCTGGCTAACTAACCAGCTCAGCCCTGGATGCGGCTGTGAGGGGAGCCAGAAGGGGTGCTGGAGCCTGTTTAATTCCTTGCAGTGCTGAGGGCAGGGCAGCACATCCCACCCCGGGAGAGGAGATGCCTGTCATGCTCAACAGTGGCTCCTTCTGGCCAAGTGAGGAACAGCACAGCTGAGCTGGAAGGGAAACGGGGGTCAGTGCTACAGGGTAGCCCTGATCTCAGTCTCCCAAAAGGGGAGGCATTAAAGCAATCTTTAGGGGTATGCATGCACCCCCTGCAGGCTGCTGTGCAGCGCAACATTGGCATCAGTTTGAGAGGCAGCAGGGGAGCCCAAGCAGGTGCCCTTGGGTCAATGGCAAACCCAACATGGGGGTGCAAAGGGCAGGGGAGGAATCAATCCCAAATAACAGATGTGAGAGTTAAGCCTGAGCCTGCAGGTCAGCTGATCCCCCCCCTCTTCCCAGGACACACACCAGGGTCAGCCAGGGCTGCACCAGGGCAATGAATAGCATAAATCTCAGAGGGGCAGAGCACTCTAAGTCCTTCCCTTCCCTTCTTAATGGGGCTGGTTAGATTATTGTGGTCTGAAATTAGGTGTAATTAAATCTGAGATTAATTCCTTTGCCTTGAGAACAGCACCACGGAGGAGCAGTGCAAAGGGAGGATAAGATGAAAGCCCAGCAGTAGCTCCGGGAAGCAGGAGAGGAGAATATCCAAAGATCTGTTGTTAATTAATGCTGTGCCCCAGCTCTGATTCCTTGAACCAAAGATATTGCACAATAGAGATTTCAATTATGTGCAACTATGCATCAGATATTCTCTGCAGAGGGTCTGATAACACTTCTCAGTTGGCAAAACTTCCCCAACCTTCCCAGTGCTTAAAATCTCTCTCTCTCTAATTCAACTGTCCATCTAAAATACCCCCTCCACCCTCACTAATCTCATCCCAGTTTGCCTCTTATAATATAAAAACAAGGGGACCTCCCAAGACATTAAAAGGCATCACAGCTAAAACTGATAGGTGGAAACACTTTAAACGTCTAAGTCATCTCTGGAGCTCGCTGCCAGAAGACACGGGTGAGGTAAACAGTTTGATAGAGTTTTGAAAGAAGTGTAAGGTGTTTATAGTGATGATCAGAAAGAATAAAAATGTGTAAAGGAGATCAACCTTCCTGCTCCAAGGTATAACCGCACACCCATAAATCTGTGGCTAGAAATGGTCCCCAATGGGCTTGTAATTCTTAAGGGCCACATTTTCGAGACCATCCCTGATTTTGGGTGCTGATTTGAGACATGATTTTCCAAGTGCTGAGCACTGCCAACCTAATTTGAAACCAAGGGAGCTTTGGGCCTCCAGCATCCCTGGAAATTTGGCCTCAGATCTCTCAGCGCCCACAGTCTGGGAGGCAACTTTGGAAAATGTGGCATTATTGTCCCTTATGGAAGAGTTTTGATGTCTGCCTCTGAAGTATCTGATGCTGGCCACTGCCAGAGCCAGGACACTGAACTAGAGGGACCTCGGGTCTGTTCCAGGCTAGCAACTCCTCTGTCCTGCTACAGCCCGAGTCAAAAAGGCAGAGCAGTCTCCAAATTGCCCCTGACATTATGGTACATGGCAGGTTCCAGCTTCACCTCAAAGGGAGAGACTTGGACATCCCCAGCATGTCTTTTGGGGTCTTGGTTTGTTTGAAGTTTCTGTGTCTACACATTTAAAATCAATTGTAAGCAGTAGCGCAAGGTATTGGCTTGACAACCCTGCAGGCCCTACATTTAGCCACAGAAGAAGTCAAACAGCCAGCGACAGGATAAACTGCCCCCTTCCCCCTCACTACTATGCCAATGTGCCAGGAATTCACCTCTTGGTGTGAGGGAGGATTCAGTCACTGGGCCAGGCACAGACATGCCAAACCCATGGGAAAAAAACACAGAAATTGGGCTTGTTTTGGGCTTAATTGGCTTGTAAGTTGCTTGTTGGCTAGTTTTTGGCTTGTGGCTTGTTGCTTCTATTTTTTGATCGGCTCCCAGCAAGCAGGGGCGGGCAAGCAGGGGCAAGGTGGGGGAGAGAGTCAGGGGTGCACAGTGGGCCCATCACAGTCCCAGACTGCACGCCGGGGGGATCTAGTCACATCGAGCGTTGGGGTTCTTAGGGATTGGCTTGTTTTGGGTTTGTTTTGAAATGGGATTAGCTTGATTTTTGGCTTATTGTGAAAGTCAGGGTGCTTATTTACCATGTGAAAGTTGGCAACTGTGGCCAGGCAGTCTTTCATATCTCTGCTGAGGCTGAATCATTCTGGGTTTCATGTGGGCACTGATGCATTTCACAGAGGGTCCTGCACGGCTGTTAGACAACAGTGACTCTTAGTTGCTACTGAGCTGGGATCCTGGGACCCAGGTTCCATGATCCTTTAAAGGAAGACACGTATCGTTGTTTGGAATGATGCAACAGAGCATCAAAACCAACTGAACTGCATCCAGAATAAATCAGTGTGCAATCGGATTCTCCCCTGCCCTGCCCCTTGTGAGATCGCTGACAAAAGGGTGTGTGTGAAATGCTGCCCAGAAACTTTGCACAGGAGTCAATGGCCATGCAAGGTGCAAGAATCAGGCTCCAGGGTCTAACACCAGAAACCTTTCCTGTGCCAGTCTCCATAGCCCTGTGAAATCTGTGGAGCTGAGACTTCCTCTGATGAATGCAGATTTCAATGGGGAAGGCAGCCACTTTTGAATGCTGTTTTGAGGTGACTTTCAGATGATCTTTAGGGGAGCTATGAATGTAGTACTACACTAAGTTACTGTCACTTGGACTGGTTTACTTCTAGACAGATAGAAGGACCTAGACTTGTACATGATGATTAGCTGCAATCCCTCCCTCACTCCCACACAACCACACCACAGAGAGCTCCTGGGACGTCCCACTCTTAACCCACAGCCTCCCTCTCCCTTGAATGCCAGGAAGTGGGATGGGGGAGAGGTTTCCCTGCCAGCCAGCATCTCTCGCTTTCTTTTTATTTTAACTTGAAAGTTCCATTGAAACTGACAGGAGGAGTCATGAAAACCAGCTGATGAGAAGAATGCAAAATAGAATTGTTGATCGCACACAGCACTTCTAGGGCTGCTAAGGCTCCTCAAGCACTAATTAACACTCATGGCTTCCCCAGAGAAGTAGGGAAATAGAATTGTCCCTATTTTATAGCTGGAGAAACTGAGGCACAGAGGTTAAGTGACTTGCCAAAGTCCATGCAGGTAGAGCTGCAAACAGACTGCAAATCTCCCAGGACCCACTCACACACCTTACCTACAAGGCTGTTCTTTATTCCTTAGAGGAACAGGTTTAAACCCCTATAGCACACGTGCTCTTCAAATGCAGTGGGGGCTGATTCTCCACCACCTTGTGCCGTCATTAGCACCTATGCCCAGTGCATGTAAAAATGCTACCAAAATTCCCTTCCCCATTTACACCTGTGGTGGAACTTCCTGCTCACGCTGCACACCTGGCTCAAGGGTCTGCAGGAAGGGGGCTAGCCAGAGCTCATTGGGGGTGGGTGCAGTTTGCCTTCATGCACAGAACCCTGCCCCTACCTGCCTGTACATACATTGAAGCACGTGCTGTATGACAAAGCCATGTTTTGCTCCCCCAGACTGACAAACGCGCATTCAAAGCTGACAGCTCTTCCCTCTGAACACACTGGGGAAGAGGTTCTCTCAGCCCAGCTGAGAAAACTCCCTTGCTCCATAAAGGGAGCTCTGAACCAGTGGCTGCCACCAGCAATGCTCACACTTCCCAGGTATTTGTAATACTGGTGGGGGGTTGTATGCAAGTATGGATCCAACAATGCTGGATAGCAGAACAGGGGCCTTTTCCTTTAACACCCCGCTCAGCCCTCTCTCCCCTTCCTAAGTTCAGCACAGATGCGTCTGAGTTAGCATCAAAGGAAGAGCAGTTTCATAAAAGGCCCCCACAGATGCACGTTGGGACAGAGAATAGGAAAGAGCAAATGCATGCAGAAGGGCAAGAGAGAGGAAGATGGGAAGGGGGGGTGAAAGCTCACAGGAGGCAGGAAAAGTTCAAGGTTTACAAGGAGAGGAACAAAGAGGGGGCAAAGAAGCAACCATGTGAGTTAACCATTTCTTCCCATCTGGCCTTGCAAGAGGCACTATGACATGGGGCAGGAGCACTGGCTGTGGAGGGTCTCAGAGCTACTCCAGTCCAAACCCTTCTCTCCAGGAGCTGCAGGGAACAAGACGTTAGGCTTCACTATGCAAAGGCCCAGCTACTCCTGCCCAGGGAGGAATTGGCACTGCAGGAATGGTGGGGGCTGTGGGGCAGCTCCCAGCCTCTCCCTGCAGGAGAACAGGGTAGTGGCGCTTTGTGCAGGGAGGACCCCGCAGCTGTGCACTCAGTCACCTTTCATTCAGAAGCTGCTTAAGGAACAATTGCCGAGTAATCAGCCTGCGGCCCTGAGGCTTTTCCACCAGACACAGGCCATGAATACTCCCTTGTGTCCAGTCCCTTCTACTAGTCGCCAGGCAACCACATGCCCAAGTGGAAGTGCCAGCTCTGTCACCTCAAGGACCCAGCAGCATCCCACATCTCAGGGTACGGAGGGCGTGGGGGGGTCCTATTCCTAGTCACCCTGAGAGCTTCCTCTGCCCCTTCTGCAGTCTAGAGGGAGCTCATGAGAGGCTCGGCAGCCCCCAGAAACCCAGCATGATCACGCTCCCATGAGCCGATGCCTCTGCCAACGCTTTCTGTGCTAATCACGGCTGGGACTGCCACTCACTCCCCAAACAGGCTCCTGTGTGAGTCAGCTCCTGGAGCTGGCCTGGGCTGCTCCGGGCACCGAGTCCCACAGGTGCTGGGTGCTGAGGAGCGGGAGAAATCTCCTCGCAGGATGGTCCTGTGTAGGGTTACTAGATAGCAACTGTGAAAAAACAGGACAGGGGATGGGGGGGTAATAGGTGACTATATAAGAAAAAGTCCCAAAAAACGGGACTGTCCCTTTAAAAATGGGACATCTGGTCACCCTAGTCCTGCGGAAAGCTGGGTGCAGGGAGATTCGAAATCTCGCTTACGGCCTGCGGGTGAGGTCAGGTAAACTGCCTCCCGGTCAGCCTGGGGGCACAGATGCGCTTTCTCCCAGTCCCTTGCACCCCTCTAAGATCCCTGCTTCTATCTAGGTGCTTATACAGTCCCCATCACTGCAGGATCCCAGCATCTCAAAGGCACAACACTTTGGGGAGAAAATTAACACCCCCTCCAGACCGCCCTTCCCCCACTGGAGGAGGTGTGCAGGAAGTAATCAGAATTGCTGAAGAATAGGGACTGTTGCTAGATCTCACCTTGGCTAACGCCTCTGCCTGCTTGGGGCTCAGATCTCCCACCCTGCCACTCATGGTCTCTTCTGTGCTGACCAGCTGGCTTCTGTCTGCAACCTCCTCCGACCAAGGCAGTTCATTCCAGACTTGATCTTCCTGTGCCAGGCTGCAAGCTCCACCTCTTAAAGGGGACTGCTCCCTGGCAGCCCTGATGGGTTTCAGACACGCAGGAAGCATGTAGGAGGCCAGGCAGGACCAGTTTTGCTGGAAGGAGAGGGCATTGTAGCCAGAGTGCTGTGGCAGAGGTGTTGGGCAGGGAGCAGCCACCCCCGTGCGTGGCTGGCACTGTCTGGTACGGCCCCTGCCCCTTGATGACCTGTGATAATAGACGGTAACTTGTGCCTCTGGCCTTGGACTCCTGCTCCATTGCCCAGTTTGCCCTCTCGGTCACTAACCCTGTCCTGCCCGGGCACAGCTGCTGCCGAAAGCTTTGATGGTCCCTGCAGGAGTGTGTTTGCACTGAGAAGAGATGGGAGATTTTGATACCAAGTTTTCGTTTTGTTCCTTTGGATCAAAATTATGAATTCACCCAGAGATCCCGCAGTGTCTGCACTGCCAACACACAGGACATGCCCCACTCCCCATACACGGCTGACTTTGAATGCCCTTGTCCCAGCCCAGAGTTCTCCCCCTCCCCTTTGTCGTTTTTATTTTGCAGACACACTGTTCCCTTGCATTCTCCAGTCAAAGAACCCAAGGAATCGGAGGTCTCTCAGCAGTCCCTGAGCAGTGCTGAGCACCCACAGCTCCCACTGACTCCAGGCCAAGTATTTTCAGGGTCAGGCACTAGGGTCCTGACCCTTGGGTGGCGGCTGAGCTAAACTCGGTGCAGCTTAGAGGATGGGGAGAAGAGAAAAGCAGCCCTATGCCACCTTCCTGCCTGAGTCTGAGGCCCTCCAGGGAGTGGGTCAGCCCCTGGCACAAGCTAGAGCAACCAGAGGGCTGCTCTTACTTATGCTTAGCTGCAGTGGTACCCAAATCCCCATTCCAGCAACAAGAAGTGTGCAGAGGGCACTTCCACCATTGTAGGTTGTGATTGCTCTCTATGGCAGGAGCTGTCTTCTTTGTTATTGCTCTGTACAGCACCTGGCACAATGGGGCCCTGCTCCTTGACTGGGGTTCCTAGGCGCTACAAATAGTTAAAAATATCAAAACACCCTCTCCTACAGTTATGCCCCATGCTGGGAGCTGCAAGTTCTGAGCCATTCATCTGGCTCTGCAGCAGCCAGGCCAGGGGCTACTGGCTTCTTTACTCCTGCAGAGCTGGGGTACATGGGCCACAGTGAAGGTCAGAATCAGGGCCTAGGTCCTTCTGTAGCTATCAGGCAGCTTCTAGACTCAGGCCGCAAGTGCTAGAGAGGCCATTGCCAGGCACCGGGGAGCAGGGTTGTGGTGTCCATGGCAGAGACACCAGAACTGCATCTAGCCTGGCAATCATCAAAAATTCCTGCACCATTGAGCTAGAGCCAGCGCAGCTGCCCAGTGGACACACACACTAATGTGGACTGAACCCAGGTGTTTTAGCCCCATGGTATCTAACCTGGTACAGGCTATTATTGCTTGTATTGCAGTAGCACCTAGAAACCCCTATCATAGGCCAGACCCGCATTGTGCTAGGCCTGGTGCAGCTCCTTCCATAGTCTTCTCCCACCTTTAGCTTCTTACCTGCTGCCCCCCTCACCCACCCAGATGCCTGGAACAGATTCCCACTTTGGGCTGTATAAGTAGGGACATTGCCAGCAGATCGAGGGATGTGATCATTCCCCTCTATTCAACATTGGTGAGACCTCATCTGGAGTCCTGTGTCCAGTTTTGGGCCTCACACTATAAGAAGGATGTGGAAAAATTGGAAAGAGTCCAGCGGAGGGCAACAAAAATGATTAGGGAGCTGAGCACATGATTTATGAGGACAGGCTGAGGGAACTGGGATTATTTAGTCTGCAGAAGAGAAAAATAAGGGGGGATTTGATAGCAGCCTTCAACTACCTGAAGGGGGGTTCCAAAGTGGATGGATCTAGACTGTTCTCAGTGGTGGCAGATGACAGAACAAGGAGTAATGGTCTCAAGTTGCAGTGGGGGAGGTTTAGGTTGGATATTAGGAAAAACTTTTTCACTAGGAGGTCGTGAAGCACTGGAATGGGTCACCTAGGGAGGTGGTGGAATCTCCTTTTTAGGTTTTTAAGGTCAGGCTTGACAAAGCCCTGGCTGGGATGATTTAGTTGGGGTTGGTCCTGCTTTGAGCAGGGGGTTGGACTAGATGACCTCTTGAGGTCCCTTCCAACCCTGATATTCTATGATTCTGTGATTCAGAGCCACCCGTTTCCCCACCCCCTTCATATCTTGCCTTGAAGCCCTACTTCACCCAGGAATGCTTCAGATGTTGCTGTCTGCGCTAATAACCTCGCCACAGCCTCTTGTCCTCTGATGAGGGTCCCAGTTGGGCAGGCCCAGATGGAGTGGGATAAGTGGCGCATCCTAACCTAACCCTAATGTCATTGCCTCACCCCGTATCCAGAACGGCCCTGTTCCCCAGCCACAGGCCTCTGAGGTCACCGCCTGTACCCAGAGTGACCCTGCTCCTCTTCTCTGTGAGCTCAGTGCTACACCCCTGTATCCAGGGACCTCCCCTCCCTGTTCCCCAGGCCTCTGTGAGGTCACACTGCCTCACTCCTGCCCAGAGCAGGAAATCAGGGGCCCGCTGGCATGGGGACCTGAAGGGCCCAGCTGGGAGTGGTGGGGGGCGCTGACCATAGGGTTGCCAGGCATCCGGTTTTCAACTGAAATGCCTGGTCTAAAAGGGACCCTGGCAGCTCTGGTCAGCACAGCTGACCGGGCGGTTAAAAGTCCAGTTGGCTGCAGTGGTGTCCCTCTTGCCCCTAGGCAGAGGGGCAGCCAGGGAGCTCCACATGCTGCACCGCCCTGAGCGCTGTCTCTGCAGCTCCCATTGGCCGGACAGGGGAGTGCAGAGCCCCCTGGCTGCCCCTTTGCCTAGGAACCAGAGGGACATGCCCAGTGGCGGATTAGCCAACGGGGCCTGTACCCAGGGGCCCTGGCCAATTGGGGGGGCTGCGGAAAAATAGGCGCCCCTGTGCCCTGACCTGCTGCACCCACACCCGCCTGGCGCTCCTGCTGGGGAGCAGGGTTGGGGCATGGGGGCTTGCCTCACTCCGCCCGGCATTCCTGTCGTGGTGGCAGGAGCACCAGGCAGGCAGAGCGGGGCAAGCCCCTGGGCTGGACCCCACTCCCTGACAGGAGCGTCGGGGGGCAGAGCAGGGCAAGCCCCCAGGCCTGACCCCATTTCCTCAGTAGGAGCACCAGGGGTTGGGGGGACCGCCACTTGCAGTGGCCCAGGGCCCCACAAAATCGTAATCTGCCTCTGGATATGCCAGCCGCTTCCGTGGCCACTTGAGATAAAAGCCGCCCGGAACCCCCTCCCAAACCCCCTCCTGCACCCCAATCCCCAGCCCTGAGCCCCCTCCAGCACCAAATTCCCTCCCAGAGCCCACATCCCACAGCTCCACATGCACCCCAACCCCTGCTCCAGCCTGGAGCCCCTTCACAAACCCCAAATCTCTCATTCCCAGCCCCACCCCAGAGCCCACACCCCCAGCCAGAGCCCTCACCCTACCTCGCACCCCACTCCCCACCCCGGAGCCCCATCCCACACGCCAAACCTCTCAGCCCCACCCCCAAGTCCCCTCCTGCACCCCAAAGGCAGAGCTCAAACTCCCTCCCGAACCCCAACCCCCTGCCCCAGGCTGGTGAAAATGAGCAAGGGTGAGGAAGAGCAAGCAATGGAGGGAGGGGGGATGGAGTGAACAGGGGGGCCTCAGTAAAGTGGGGGGCAGATTCGGGCCTCCAGGCAGGGGTGGGGCAAGGATGTTCAGTTTTCTGCAGTCAAAAAAGTTGGCAACCATAGCTGACCAGAGTGGGATGAAGGGCCCATAACTCTAACCCTGTCCCTAACTCTCACCACTGTATCCTGAGTGACCCAACGGTGGTGTTAATGGAAATCAGGCTTTTCTGGTTTTCTGATTGTCCTGAAAATCAATAGGGTTCTGCCCAGTGATGCCTAGAACATCCCCTGACATTCTGGAATTGATCCAATGTGTTTTTCAAAGCTATCACAGTACAGACAGACAGCTCGGCCAATTATTATTATAAACAATGGACCAGAGAACTAGGATTTCGGATACCTGGTGCATGCACAGATTTACTGTGTAATTTTTGGCACATCACCGTAACATTGATACCTTAGTTTCCCCATTCATTTCTAGTCTGGGAGCTGGTTGAAAAGGTCACAAATATTTTTGCAGATTTTTTTTTTAAAGTGTCAATTTCAATTTTTTTGAAAAGAAAAAATGCCAACCATTCGATAAGTTGGTTGGAACAACACACACAAAATGTTTTCCTTGATATTTCAGAAATATTCATCCAGCTGCATTGATGAGACCCTGAAGGCTTTTTTGCCAGTGGTCCACAAGCTAATCTAGCAAGACTCTGAACCTCAGACCAGGCGAGCTTTTAATTCCTGATCCAAAAGAACGTAATGAAAAGCCTCTGCTTTCAAATGGAAGTCAGGTAAATCGGGGATTGATCCACCTTGATGCAGAGGGGTCTCGACTCACATTGTTTGCAGCGGAAAACTGAGGGGTGCTTAGCTATTTATGGTATGAACCCCCCAGATCATTCCCTGATACAACCTGAAAACTGATACAAACTGCATTTGATCAATACTTTGCTCCCACAGAGAGACCTAAAGCTCAGCAGGGTGCTGCAAATGGCCAGGGGTTAAGGGCCTCATCCAAGATCATTACGGTCAAAGGAAGTCTTCAGTGGATGTTGGATCAGACCCAAAGTGGGGAAATTCTTGGCTTGGATGTTACCTAAAGATGCCAGGCTGGCTTCTCCACTGCTTGGCACCTCATGTAGCCAATTACAGCTTTGCCGAGTGGGCGTGAAGTGCATCCATGCTGATGACTTTTCTTGGCACAGGTGTAAGTGACTGCACAAGACAGCAGAGAACCAGGCCTAGCTTCCCTGGGACAATTACGGCTGTTACCACGGTAATCCGTGCATGATCCTCCCAGCAAAAAATGTAAGGACTGTTACAAACCCCTTCTGCCCCAACTATCCCCTGGGAGGCAACCAGAATCACTGGGCTTGGGAGTAATGTGATTGGAACATGGCTGCTCTCGAACTCCCTGGGCCTAATTCTGCCCGATTTACACCCTGTGTGGGGTGCAGGGATGCTGTGACAGAAATGGTTTGAGATAGAGTGAATAGTCATTAATCAGGGAAAACTTAAGACCTGTTGGGCTACTCATTAGGGTTGCCAGTTTTGGTTGGACATATTCCTGAAGGTTTCATCACATGACATTTTTAATTAAAGATTCATCTTTAATTCCTGGAGACTCTAGGACAATCCTGGAGAGTTGGCAACCCTACTTATTTACCAGGCTGTCTCCACTATCAAAGCCAAGAGGGGAAGCTACTCTGTTACCCTTACTCTGCCTGGCTGGCTCTAAGAGGAGCTGCTGCCGTCAATGGATACTGGCCCCTGCCATGTGACCGGGGCATGGGCTACAAGCAAGTTTGGTGCCCAAATCTCACTGGCTTCCCCTTGGGAAGAGCTATCACATCCACCCTGCGGTTTTATGTCCCAGACACCCCAAAGGTCCATCCTACGGCAGGAACACATGGCAATTAACCAACACCAAGGAGAGTAGCTCTGAGAACGCCAGGTCCTGTGTTGGCAACAGTGCACAGCCACTAACGGTGGGAAACAACAGCAGCAAATCCAGGCCCCACGTGGTGTATCAGCCTCAACAACCAAACAGGCCCCTGCAGACAGACAAGAGAAGCAGCCATGCTATTAGCAAGCCATGGAGGGTCAGAGATGGGAACTGTTTTCAGACGTCCCGTCAGAGGCAGCTCAGTCATCTCGTCTGTCGGGGATATAGTCACCTCTTGTGTGTGTTTGCAGCTGTGGGGCTAGGCTAAGGTTAGGATTTAGTTGCATTTGATTTAAAAAAAGAAAACAAAGCTGGAACTGTAGCCATTGGCATGAATGGATAGTTCCCTGCCCTGGAACAGGTCCCCCTCCTAGGCCAGCTCCTTAGTAATAGGAAAGGGCAAATCTGACAGACGTCTAAACTGGCTGGAAGGGAAACAGATCCAACCTCCTGCGAAAGAGGCACGTCAGCGCTGTGGTTGCTTGGTTCTGCCAAATGTAAAGGGCCGCCCCTAGAAAGGCATTCTGGGGAAAATAGTGAACCCAAGAGAGCAAGCCAATAGTGAGACGCTACCAAGAACCCGGAAGCTCTCTAGGAAGGGGTCGTTTCTTTCTTGTGCCTATTGTTGCTGTGTCACTGTGAGTGACACATCTTGTAACCTCGAGCTATGGCAGGTGAGTGGAGCTAGAACAAATGATCTGTCTTTTACCACAGCTTCTGGGAATCAGCCACTGAAGATGGTGCAGCTCCATTGAGTACCCTGGAGCAAAGCTTGGGCTTTGGCTGCCGCTTGGAGCCAGCAGAGGGCTGGGGTAACCCATCTAGGCTTCTAGTCCTGTTTCCTCTGGGTTCTCTGTTAAGTGGCTGTTTCCTGTTATTGATGTTGGAGGGGATGGCTGCAGGTATAGACTGCAGGGGTTGGCTTGTTATTTCCTCTTTGCCTATTCTAACCATTTAGGGTGGCGGCAGGGTAAGCAAGGATGGTCACCTGTGTCATGGGAATAGGGCAAGCAGCACCCTCGTTCCCTCTCTGGGCCACCTCCTCAGCTGTCAGCCTTGTGCCTTTTCCTCTTCTGGGGCAGAATCCTGCCGTTCTCCCTCTCCTGGGCTACAGCACCTGTGTGTTACCATGCTGACTGAGCGCAGCACCTGTGGTTCTTCCCTTCAGGAGTCCGACCGGGGTGAGCAGTGACCCGACAGACGGCTTAAACCAAAGTACGGTTGTTTTAACAGTAGGAATAAAGCATTTAGAGAACAATGCTTTTAAAGCAGTCCACAGGCATGGCTTATCATCCCCTCCTGGTGACCTCGACCAGGGGTGGGCAAACTACGGCCCGGAGGCCGCATCTGGGGGCCTCCAGATGTTTTAATTTGGCCCTTGAGCTCCTGCCAGGGAGTGGGATCCAGGGCATGTACCCCTCGGCTCCTATGTGTAGGGGCAGCCCGGGGGCTCTTCCCCTTGAGTCTTCTAGGCTGAGATTCTGCACGCTGCCCCTATAGAGTGCAGCACAGGGGGCGGAGGGTCAAACCAACTTCACACCACATTTGTGCCTTTGGATTATGAGCTGGCTGGGGGCTGGCAGGGTACTTGGTGTAGATGAGCAGCTGCAGAAGTGCCCTGATTTACAGTCATCTCCTGATGGCTCCCTAGGAATCCCCTCGGGGGCGGACTATGGCCCTCGCCTCTCATGCCCTCAGTAGATCCTTGTGAGGGCCTGTGCCAGGGGAATTCTACCCCAGCCTCCTGTTGCACAGGTCTGGCCCTCTATGCTGCTTGAGTGGCATATGGAGAACAGGATCTGTCCTCTGGCTTACCCTGGGTGTGGAGTCCCAGCCTCAGGATAGGCCCAGAGTGATGTGAACTGGAGCGGTGCTGCCAAATAATATTGAAAGGAGTTTGGGAGAGCTAGCTTCCTCCGGATGGGCAGCTGCTGAGTTTGCAGGCGCAGCTTGGTATCGTCTCTTCTGTTCACCTGCGTACATGGAGAGACATGGCAGAGGATTAATGGGGAGGCTTTGGAGAAGGCCAGGAGAGTGTGCCCTCTATGACTGTATTAATCCTGCCATGGCTTAAATGAGTTGTGTGTTCTCCAGATGCTCAAATCAGTAATTGCTTGAGTTAGGACACAGTGCAGAGCCAGTAAAAGCACAAGGTTGTTGTGCTCATTAATCCCCAGCTATTGAAAGGGTTTCAGTTGTAGCCCACAGGGCTAGCTTGCCTTCATTATATTCAACAGTAACGCACAGAACCTACAGGCTTGTCTCCTGTAAGATGTTGGCTTCAGCAGTTAGCATCAGGCTTGAGGCCTATGAACTTGGGCACAGATAAATGACCTAACAGTCACCCCTAAATTTTGGGGAACTGGAAATAGAGTGGCAGGGGGAATTTGGTCCCTAATGACATCAGCCAACCACAGGAGTATGAGCTAACACTGGTTTTTGGATAGAACATCCGCAAATGTCTGCTACAAGAGTGCCATGGCAACGAATTGATGTATATGATAATAAATTGAGATCATTAATACACTAATCTACAGGAGAAGGGCACCCCAACATTAGTAGGGTGAGGACATACAAATAAGGAAGAGGGGAGAAACCCCTAGTGACTATGCATTAGACATAGTGGTGTCGGGATAACATATTATCCAGCCTGTGAGTGAGAGAAGAGAGAGATGTAGCCCTTGGGAGGTGCCAGGGTGATGGCCACTGGCAATGATGAGGAAGGTGATGGTGATGAGGAAGATAATGGCTAACATTCAGGTTGTTCTGCAAGGCATGGTGTGAGTATGTGGCTGTGCATATTACATTCTGTATTATCTCTAGCCACCTTACTGGGATAGAGAGTTTGTGACTTTGCTAAATGAACTAATAAATTATTGTAAATATAGAAGAATTCCTATATAGTGAGAGTATCAGGGGTAGCCGTGTTAGTCTGTATCCACAAAAACCAATGAGGAGTCTGGTGGCCCTTAAAACCTAACAGATTTATACGGGCATAAGCTTTTGTGGGTAAAAAAACATTTATTCAGATCATAGAATCTCAGGGTTGGAAGGGACCTCAGGAGGTCATCTAGTCCAGCTCCCTGCTCAAAGCAGGACCAATTCCCAACTAAATCATCCCAGCCAGGGCTTTGTCAAGCCTGACCTTAAAAACCTAAAAGGAAGGAGATTCCACCACCTCCCTAGATAACCCATTCCAGTGCTTCACCACCCTCCTAGTGAAAAAGTTTTTCCCTAATATCCAACCTAAACCTCCCCCACTGCAACTTGAGACCATTGTTCCTTGTTCGGTCATCTGCTACCACTGAGAACAGTTGAGATCTATCCTCTTTGGAACCCCCTTTCAGGTAGTTGAAAGTAGCTATCAAATCCCCCCTTATTTTTCTCTTCTGCAGACTAAATAATCCCAGTTCCCTCAGCCTCTCCTCATAAGTCAGGTGCTCCAGACCCCTAATCATTTTTGTTGCCCTCTGCTGGACTCTTTCCAATTTTTCCACTTCCTTCTTGTAGTGTGGGGCCCAAAACTGGACACAGTATTCCAGATGAGGCCTCACCAATGTCGAATAGAGGGGAATGATCACATCCCTCGATCTGCTGGCAATGCCCCTACTTATACAGCCCACAATGCTGTTAGCCTTCTTGGCAAGAAGGGCACACTGTTGACTCATATCCAGCTTCTCATCCACTGTAACCCCTAGGTCCTTTTCTGCAGAACTGCTGCCTGGCCACTCGGTCTCTAGTCTGTGGCAGTGCATGGGATTCTTCCATCCTAAGTGCAGGATTCTGCTCTTGTCCTTGTTGAACCTCATCAGATTTCTTTTAGCCCAATCCTCTAATTTGTCTAGGTCCCTCTGTATCCTATCCCTACCCTACAGCACATCTATCACTCCTCTCAGTTTAGTGTCATCTGCAAACTTGCTGAGGGTGCAATCCAATATCTTCATTAATGATCTGGAGGATGGCATGAACAAAACCGGCCCCAGGACCAACCCTTGGGGCACTCCGATTGATACCAGCTGCCAACTAGACATGGAGCCATTGATCACTACCCATTGAGCCCAATGATCTAACCAGCTTTCTATCCACCTTATAGTCCATTCATCCAGCCCATACTTCTTTAACTTGCTGGCAAGAAGACTGTGAGAGACCATATCAAAAGCTTTGCTGAAGTCAAGGAATAACATGTCCACTGCTTTCCCCTCATCCACAGAGCCAGTTCTCTCATCATATCAGAGGGGTAGCCGTGTTAGTCTTGTTCTGTAAAAAGTGAGAGAGTCCTGTGGCACCTTATAGACTAACAGACATATTGGAGCATAAGCTTTCGTGGTTGAATACATGCATCTGACGAAGTGGGTATTCACCCATGAAAGCTTATGCTCCAATAAGTCTGTTAGTCTATAAGGTGCCACAGGACTCTTTTCAGAGTAGCAGCTGTGTTAGTCTGTATCCGCAAAAAGAACAGGAGTACTTGTGGCACCTTAGAGACTAAGATGCTACAGGACTCTGTTGCAATTAGGTTAGTCAGGCATGACTTGCCCTTGGTGAATCCATGCTGACTGTTCCTGATCACTTTCCTCTCCTCAAAGTCCTTCAAAATTGATCCCTTGAGGACCTGCTCCATGATTTTTGCAGGGACTGAGGTGAGGCTGACTGGCCAGTAGTTCCCCGGATCCTCCTCCTTCCCTTTTTTAAAGATGGGCACTACATTAGCCTTTTCAGTCATCTGGGACCTCCCTTGATCGCTGTGAGTTTTCAAAGATAATGGCCAATGGCTCTGCAATCACATCTGCCAACTCCTTTAGCACCCTCGGATGCAGTGTATCTGGCCCCAAGGACTTGTGCTCGTCCATCTTTTCTATATAGTTCTGAACCTCTTCTTTCTCCACAAAGGGCTGGTCACCCTCTGGTGCATGGAGTGAAAATTACAGATACAGGCATAAATATACTGGCACATGAAGAGAAGGGAGTTACCTTACAAGTGGGGAACCAGTGTTGACAAGGCGAATTCAGTCAAGGTGGATGTGGTCCACTCCCAATAATTGATGAGGTGGTGTCAATACCCAGAGAGGGGAAATTGCTTTTGGAGTGAGCCAGCCACTCCAAGTCCCTATTCAAGCCCAAATGAATAGTGTTAAGTTTGCAAATGAATTGTACATAAAAGAATAAATGGACACAAATCAGACATCAGGAATGGTAACATACAAAAGCCAGTAGCACTTCAATCTCCCTGGACATTCAACAACAGATTTAAAAGTAGCCATCCTGCAACAAAAAAAATGTCAAAAACAGACTTTACAGAGAAACTGCAGAGCTACAATATAGTTCTGCGATGATCTGGAAGCCTACTTTCGCTGTCTCCGACTCAAGGAATATTTTCAACACACCACTGAACAGTGCACTGATCCACAGGAACCCTCCTACTAACACTACAAGAAGAATTCTGCGTGGATTCCTTCTGATGGTCGAAATGACAGACTGGACTTCTACATAGAGTGCTTCTGCAGACATGCACAGGCTGAAATTGCGAACAAACAGCATCACTTGCCCCATAACCTCAGCTGTACAGAATGCAACACCATCCACAGCCTCAGAAACAACTCTGATTGAATTGGCCCTGTTCTGGTTCTCCACTTGCGAAGTAACTCCCTGCTCTCCATGTGTCAGTATATAATGCCTGCATCTGTAACTTTCACTGTATGGATCTGAAGAAGTGAGGTTTTTACCCACGAAAGCTTATGCCCAAATAAATCTGTTAGTCTTTAAGGTGCCACCAGACTCCTTGTTGTTTTTGTAGATACAGATTAACACGGCTACCCCCTGATACTAGAAACAACTCTGACATTATAATCAAAGGTGCTGACAAAGGAGGTGCTGTATTCATCATGATCAGGTCGGATTACGAACAGGAGGCTGCCAGACAACTCTCCAACACCACATTCTACAGGCCACTATCCTCCGATCCCACTGAGGAGTATCAAAAGAAACTACACCATCTGCTCAACAAACTCCCTGCTACAGCATGGGAACAAATCTATATAGACACACCCCTAGAGCCCTGACCAGGGGTATTCTATCTGCTACCCAAGATCCATAAACCCGGAAACCCTGGATGCCCCACCATCTCAGGCATTGGCACTCTTACAGCAGGATTATCTGGCTATTTGAACTCTCTCCTCAGACCCTACGCTACCAGAACTCCTATCCATCTTTGAGACACCACCGACTTCCTGAGGAAACTACAATGCATTGGTGATCTTCCTGAAAACACCATCCTGGCCACCATGGATGTAAAAGCACTTTACACCAATATTCCACATGAGAATGGACTACAAGCTGTCAGGAACAGTATCCCTGATGAGGCCACGGCACACCTGGTGGCTGAGCTTTGTAACTTTGTCCTCACCCACAACCACTTCAGATTTGGGGACAACTTATACCTTCAAGTCAGCGGCATTGCTATGGGTACCCGCATGGCCCCACAGTATGCCAACATTTTTGTGGCTGACTTAGAACAATGCTTCCTCAGCTCTCGTCCCCTAGTGCCCCTCCTCTACTAGCGCTACATTGATGACATCATCATATGGACTCACAGGAATGAGGCCCTTGCAGAATTCCACCTGGATTTCAA
This sequence comes from Trachemys scripta elegans, assembly GCF_013100865.1. Taxonomy (NCBI): domain Eukaryota; kingdom Metazoa; phylum Chordata; order Testudines; family Emydidae; genus Trachemys; species Trachemys scripta. The sequence goes on along the minus strand of NC_048312.1, from coordinate 31,762,228 downwards.
CAATTTCCACCCCACCATCAACCTCAGCCTGGACCAGTCCACACAAGAGATCCACTTTCTGGACACTACAGTGCAAATAAGTGATGGTTACATAAACACCACCCTATACTGGAAATCTACTGACCGCTATTCTTCCCTACATGCCTCCAGCTTCCATCCAGGACATATCACATGATCCATGGTCTACAGCCAAGTCTTAAGATACAACTGCATTTGCTCCAATCCCTCAGACAGAGACAAACACATACAAGATCTTTATCAAGCATTCTTAAAACTACAATACTCACCTGGGGAAGTGAGGAAACAGATTGACAGAGCAAGACAGGTACCCAGAAGTCACCTATTACAGGACAGGCCCAACAAGGAAAATAACAGAACACCACTGGCCATCACATACAGCCTGCAGCTAAAATCTCTCCAGCACATCATCAACGATCTCCAGCTTATCCTGGAAAACGATCCCTCACTCTCACAGACCTTGGGAGGCAGGCCAGTTCTCGCTTACAGACAGCCCCCCCAACCTGAAGCAATTACTCACCAGCAACTACACACCATACCACAGAAACACTAATCCAGGAACCAATCCCTGTAACAAACCTCGTTGCCTACTCTGTCCCCATATCTACTCTAGCAACACCATCATAGGACCCAACCACACCAGTCACACCTTCAGGGGCTCATTCACCTGCACATCTACTAATGTGATATATGCCATCAATGCCCCTCTGCCATGTACATTGGCCAAACCGGACAGTCTCTATGTAAAAGAATAAATGGACACAAATCAGACATCAGGAATGGTAACATACAAAAGCCAGTAGGAGAGCACTTCAGTCTCCCTGAACATTCAATAACAGATTTAAAAGTAGGCATTCTTCAAGTAAAAGACATCATAAACAGACTTCAAAGAGAAACTGCAGAGCTACAATTCATTTGCAAACTCAACACCATTAATTTGGGCTTGAATAGGGACCGAGGGTGGCTGGCTCACTACAAAAGCAATTTTCCCCTCTCTTGGTATTGACACATCCTCCTCAGTTATTGAGAGTGGACCACATCCACCCTGACTGAATTGGCCTTGTCATCACTGGTTCTCCACTTGTAAGGTAACTCCCTTCTCTTCATGTGCCTGTATCTGTAATTTTCACTCCATGCATCTGAAGAAGTGGGGTTTTTACCCACAAAAGCTTATACCCAAATAAATCTGTTAGTCTTTAAGGTGCCATTGGACTCCTCGTTTTTTTATAGTGTGAGTGTTGCAACTGTGCACATCGGGGTTCCCAACTATATAGTAATTTTAATAATACTGGGCCTGATCTTGGGGCAAGAACCTGTCAACCCTCAAAGTGATAATTGAGAATTCTTAAGTAATCAATATAATTAATACATAATCTACAGCTCAGGCTACACAGTGACTAACGCCCGATCCTGCAGCCCAGACACAGATAAATCCCCTATCAAATTCCACCTGAGTTTTGCCTCCATCAGAAGGATTGGATGCTTTGGCCCAAATTCTGTCCCTCCATTCCTGCACTTGGCTAAGGGATGGAGGTTGAGGAGAGACAAAGGACCAGCTTGCACCTCCTGAATGCTCCAGTCAACCAGAGATCTTCCCAGCCGCCAGTGTACAATATCTTAGAGTGACCTTGAGGGTGCCTTAATCAATGTTCTGTCTGACTCACAGACTTTAAGTTCAGAAGGAACCATTATGATCTTCTAGTCTGACCTCCTGCACAACGCAGGCCACAGAATCTCACCCACCCACTCCTGTAACAAACCCCTGACCTATGTCTGAACTATTTAAGTCCTCAACTTGTGGTTTAAAGACTTCAAGGTGCAGAGAATCCTCCAGCAAGTGACCCATGCCCCACGCTGCAGAGGAAGGCGAAAAACCTCCAGGGCCTCTTCCAATCTGCCCTGGAGGAAAATTCCTTCCCGACCCCAGATATGGTGATCAGCTAAACCCTGAGCATGTGGGTAAGACTCACCAGCCAGCACCCAGGAAAGATTTCTCTGTAGTAATGCAGATCCCACCCTATCTAGTGTCCCATCACAGGCCAGAGGGCATATTTACTGCTAATAGAGCTGCACCAAGCAAGGGTAGCTGCATTCCCGTGGTGTGCTATGCCCATGCCCCCTTCATCCCTGGGCCACATCCTGTCCAAGAATCTGGATTGGGGGGCCAGAACAGAACCATTTAAATAGCTCTCTCTCAGCCAGGGAAACCATTTACACCCAGGCAGTTCTACAGGGCAGTTCCACCCCGTTTAGTGGAAAAGAGAATTGGACCCAATGGCTATAAATTATGTGGGTGTGAAATTGCTGTTGAGTCCAATGGGAACAAATGCAAGTTAGATTCCAGTTTACCTTCGGCCACAGGTGGCGTTGTCATCACTTCAAGGGTGGTGAGTAATGAACATGCTGGACTGGTGGCTTACAGTAGGTGAGCAGTATCAGGGGGTAGCCGTGTTAGTCTGTATCTACAAAAACAACAAGGAGTCTGGTGGCACCTTAAAGACTAACAGATTGAGGGTATCAATAGGTGAGGGTATCACAGCAAGGAGGGAAGGGTGGGTCACATAGTTCATACCTGCAATGCAGTATTGAGAAGGCCATGACTAATGGAGTCACAGCATAGGGCATAATGGGCACTCCTGCTTAGAGTCAAATAAAAGGGAATTTTGCTGGTTCTTTCTTACAACACCCTGTGGGAGCAGCACCCAGAAATGTAACCAACTGGATAAATCGATTCCTACGTTGTAGCTGTGCCAGAATTCAGAACACATGGAACCTTCTGCTCAATTAAATGCTGTGCCTGGTTCCATTGAGAGGGTGTTCACTGTCCCAAGGGGTGGGGGAGCATTTGGAAGAGGAATGCAAGGATGAGCCTGGAGTGAAACTAAGGCCTGGTCTACACTACGGGTTTAGGTCGACTTTAGCAGCGTTAAACCGAATTAAGCCTGGACACGTCCACACAACGAGGCCCTTTCTTTTGACTTAAAGGGCCCTTTAAACCGGTTTCTTTACACCACCTCCGACGAGGGGATTAGCGATAAAACCGGCCTTTGTGGGTCGGAATTGGGGTAGTGTGGACGGAATTCGATGTTATTGGCCTCCGGGAGCTATCCCACAGTGCTTCATTGTGACTGCTCTGGACAGCGCTCTCAACTCAGATGCACTGACCAGGTAGACAGGAAAAGACCCGCGAAGGTTTGAATTTCATTTCCTGTTTGCCCAGCGTGGAGAGCACAGGTGACCACGCAGAGCTCATCAGCACAGGTAACCGTCATGGAGTCCTCCCAGGATCGCAAAAGAGCTCCAGCATGGACCGAACGGGAGGTACGAGATCTGCTCGCCATATGGGGAGATGAAGCAGTGATAGCTGAACTCCGTAGCAGTAAAAGAAATGGAAAAGTATTAGAAAAGATCTCCAAGGCCATGAAGGACGGAGGCCATAACAGGGACACACAGCAGTGCCGCGTGAAAATTAAGGAGCTACGGCAAGCCTACCACAAAGCCAGAGAAGCAAACGGAAGGTCCGGGGCAGAGCCGCAAACTTGCCGCTACTACGCGGAGCTGCATGCGATCCTAGGGGGTGCAGCCACCACTACCCCAACCGTGTGCTATGACTCTCTCACTGGAGAAACACACAGGGAAGACGGTTCGGGGAACGAGGAAGATGACGATGGAGGTACTGTAGGTAGCTCACAGCAGCAAGGAAGCGGAGAAACCGGTTTCCCCAACAGCCAGGATATGTTTGTGACCCTGGACCTGGAACCAGTAACCCCCGAACTCACCCAAGAACCTCAGGGCACACAGGAGACCTCTGGTGAGTGTAACTTTGTAAATATTTGTAAACATTACAAAAAAAAGCAAGCAAGTCTGTTAACGTGTATGGGGATGGAGCGGAAATCCTCCAGGAACATCTCCAGAAAGCTCTCCTGGTTGAAATGGGGTGATTTTATTAAGGGGACATTCAGAGGCGCCCGTTCCTGCTCTTCTGACCAGAAATGTTCCCCGCTGTTAACCACGCGGTGGGGGGGAAGGGTGAAGTGATCATCCCAGAGAATCGTGTGTGTGTGGGGGGGCGGGGGGGGTGGTTTACTTGTGTTTGTGCCGCATGTTAACCGGGAAACCGCAGCCCCCTCCTTTTACATTGAAACCCCATTTTAAATGGACAACCCAATTCATCCTTGATATGGGAAATGCGCTGCTGTTTGCAACCTTTCCCGCATGTTAAGAAGGTTAAAAAAGCCAAAACACTGTGGCCTACGATGGCTGCCTGCAAGCCGAAATATGCGACCTTGTAATGAAAGAGTGTACCCATTGTTCCCTAAAATGTGTCTTTTAACCACCTCTCCCTTCTCCTCCACCAGCTGCAAATGTTTCTCCTTCGCAGAGGCTCGTGAACATTAGAAAGAGAAAACGTAAGACGAGGGACGAGATGTTCACGGAGCTGCAGATGTCCGCCCAGGCTGATAGAGCACAGCAGAATGCGTGGAGGCAGTCAATGTCGGAGATGAGAAAAGCCCAATATGAACGAGAGGAGAGGTGGCGGGCTGAATCGCGGGAAGAACAGAGCAAGTGGCGGGCTGAAGACGATAGGTGGCGTCAGCTTGCAGACAGACGGCAAGAGGCAATGCTCCGTCTGCTGGAGCATCAAAGTGATATGCTCGAGCATATGGTTGAGTTGCAGGAAAGGCAGCAGGAGCAGAGACCGCCGCTACAGCCCCTGTGTAACCAACAGCCCTCCTCCCCAAGTTCCATAGCCTCCTCACCCAGACGCCCAAGAACACGGTGGGGGGGCCTCCGTCCACCCAGTCACTCCACCCCAGATGATCGCCCAAGCATCAGAAGGCTGGCCTTCAATAAGAGTTAAAGTTTTAAAATGCAGTGTGTCCTTTTCCATCCCTCCTCCCCCACCCATCCCAGGCTACCTTGGCAATTATCCCCCTACCTCTGTAAGGAACTAATAAAGAATGCATGAATCTGAAAAAACAATGACTTTATTGCCTCTGCAAGCGGGAGGGGAGGGGAGGGTGGGGTGGGGTGGTTGGTTTACAGGGAAGTAGAGTGAACCGGGTCGGGGGGGGGGGGGGGGGGGGGTTCATCAAGGAGAAACAAACAGAAGTTTCACACAGTAGCCTGGCCAGTCACAAAACTCGTTTTCAAAGCTTCTCTGATGCGCACCGCGCCCTGCTGTGCTCCTCTAACCGCCCTGGTGTCTGGCTGCGCGTAATCAGCGGCCAGGCGAGTTGCCTCAACCTCCCACCCCGCCATAAAGGTCTCCCCCTTACTCTCACAGATATTGTGGAGCGCACAGCAAGCAGCAATAACAATGGGGATATTCTTTTCGCTGAGGTCTGAGCGAGTCAGTAAGCTGCGCCAGCGCGCTTTTAAACGTCCAAATGCACATTCCACCACCATTCGGCACTTGCTCAGCCTGTAGTTGAACAGGTCCTGACTCCTGTCCAGGCTGCCTGTGTATGGCTTCATGAGCCATGGCATTAAGGGGTAGGCTGGGTCCCCAAGGATCACGATAGGCATTTCAACATCCCCAATGGTCACTTTCTGGTCCGGGAAGAAAGTCCCTTCCTCCAGCTTTCGAAACAGAGCAGAGTTCCTGAAGACGCGAGCATCATGTACCTTTCCCGGCCATCCCACGTTGATGTTGGTGAAATGTCCCTTGTGATCCACCAGGGCTTGCAGCAGCATTGAAAAGTACCCCTTGCGGTTTACGTAGTCGGTGGCTTGGTGCTCCGGTGACAAGATAGGGATATGGGTTCCGTCTATGGCCCCACCACAGTTTGGGAATCCCATTTCAGCAAAACCATCCACTATTGACTGCACGTTGCCCAGAGTCACTACCCTTGCTATCACCAGGTCTTTCATTGCCCTGGCAAATTGGATCACAGCAGCCCCCACCGTAGATTTGCCCACTCCAAATTGATTCCCGACTGACCGGTAGCTGTCTGGCATTGCAAGCTTCCACAGGGCTATCGCCACTCGCTTCTCAACTGCGAGGGCTGCTCTCATCTTGGTATCCTGGCGTTTCAGGGCAGGGGAAAGCAAGTCACAAAGTTCCATGAAAGTGGCCTTACGCATGCGAAAGTTTCGCAGCCACTGGGAATCGTCCCATACCTGCAGCACGATGCGATCCCACCAGTCTGTGCTTGTTTCCCGGGCCCAGAATCGGCGTTCCACGGTATCAACCTGCCCCAGTGACACCATGATTTCCACATTGCTGGGGCCTGTGCCTTGTGAGAGGTCTATGTCCATGTCAATTTCCTCATCACTCTCGTCGCCGCGCTGCAATCGCCTCCTCGCCTGGTCCGGGTTTCGCCTTGGCATGTTCTGGCTCTGCATATACTCCAGGACAATGCGCGTGATGTTCATAGTGCTCATAATTGCCGCGGTGATCTGAGCGGGCTCCATGATCCCAGTGCTAGCTATGGCGCCTGGTCAGAAAAAAGGCGCGAAAGTAGTATCTGATGGACCAGGAGAAGGAGGGCGGGAGGGAGGGAGGGAGGGCCGAGTGACGACATGGCGTACAGGTACAGGAACAGGGAGAAACACAAACAACTGTCACACAGAATGGTCCCCCCAAAGATTAAACTGGAAACCCTGGGCTTAGCAGGCCGTTGATTTCACGGAGGAAGGGGAAGCAAATGAACACAGAACAAATCTATTTTTTACATCTTAAGGTGGCAGCCGACGCTGCAGCATGAGTGACAGCCATACCAGTACGATGATGATGGGTACCAATCATAATATACCATCATCTGCCAAAAGGCAAGGGGCTGCTGCTGTGTAGCAATGCAGCCCCACGTCTGCCAGCCCCACGTCCGCCAGCACCCAGCATCGCCCTCGGCCTCTTCTGGGTGCTTAGCAGACAATATTGGGCAATTGGCAGAAAATAGTATATTATGACTGGTAACCGTCATCATCAAAACAGTAGCATGTCTGCCCAGGTGGCCATGATTGACAGCCACACCAGTACGACGACGATGGGTACCAGTCATAATATACCATCGCCTGGCAAGGGGCTGGTGCAATGCAGCCCTACGGCTGCCAGCCCCACAGCTATCACTCATGCTACACCGTCTACCGCCAAAAGGCAGTTAGCAGCTGCTGCTGTGTAGCAATGCAGTCCCACGTCTGCCGGCACCCAGAGGACATATGGTGACGGTGAGCTCAGCTGAGCTGAGCGGGCTCCATGCTTGCCGTGGTATGTTGTCTGCACAGGTTACTCAGGTAAAAAGTCGCGAATCTATTGTCTGCCGTTGCTGTGACGAGGGGGGAGGGGCCTGACGACATGTACCCAGAACCGCCCGCGACACTGTTTTGCATCATCCGGGCATTGGGATCTCAACCCAGAATTCAAAGAAAAGGCGCGAACCGCTTCTCGGCTCGAGCTGTGGCGCAAACGTAGTATCTGACGGCCTAGGGGAAGGAGGGAGGGGGGCCGAGTGACGACATGGCGTACAGGCACAGGGAATTAAAATAAAGAACGGTGGCTGTGCATCAGGGAGAGACACAAACAACTGTCACAGACTGGTCCCCCCCAAAGATTAAACTGAAAACCCTGGGTTTAGCAGGCCGTTGATTTGACGGAGGGAGGGGGAAGCAAATGAATACAGAGAAAATCTATTTTTTTACATCTTAAGACGACGGTGCAGCGTGACTGATAGCCCTCGGCATCTTTCTGGGTGCTTGGCAGCAAATACAGGGCGGTGTATGACGATGGTCTTCAGGCCTATTGCACGAGCTGCTGCTCAGGGAAGACTCTGCTAACGTGCGATGACCCGACTTGTAATAGGCCGGCTAACAGTCATAATACACCATTTACTGCCAAAAGGCAAGCCCCACGGCTGCCAGCACCCAGATCGCCGATGAAGGCTATCAGTCTACTGCACCGTCTACCGCCAAAAGGCAGTTAGCAGCTGCTGCTGTGTAGCAATGCAGTCCCACGTCTGCCGGCACCAAGAGGACATATGGTGACGGTGAGCTCAGCTGTGCTGAGCGGGCTCCATGTTGTCTGCACAGGTAACCCAGGTAAAAAGGCGCGAATCTATTGTCTGCCGTTGCTGTGACGGGGGAGGGAGGGGCCTGACGACATGTACCCAGAACCGCCCGCGACACTGTTTTGCATCATCCGGGCATTGGGATCTCAACCCAGAATTCCAAGGGGCGGCGGAGACTGCGGGAACTGTGGGATAGCTGTGGGATAGCTACCCATAGTGCAATGCTCCGGAAGTCAACGCTAGCCTCGTACTGTGGACGCGGTCTGCCGACTAGAGCACCTAGAGCATTTTATTGTGTGGACATACACAATCGGCTGTATACAACCGATTTCAATAAAACCGGCTTCTATAAATTCGAACTAATTTCGTAGTGTAGACATACCCTAAGACAGAGGAGTCCTTTTGAATGCAAAAACAAGGAGTCCGGTGGCACCTTAAAGAATAACAGATTTATTTGGGCATAAGCTTTCGTGGGTAAAAAAAGCCTCACTTCTTTAAGGTGCCACTGGACTCCTTGTTGTTTTTGTGAATACAGACTAACACAGCTACCCCCGATACTTGCACTCTTGAATGGTTGCTATGGTTACAGCGCTATCGGTTGGCCAAAGTCTCCGCTGGAGTTTTACATAAGGCCAGAATGGACCATGCAGATCATCAAGTCTGGCCTCTTGCTCAGCACAGGCCAGAGAACTTCCCCAACCAATTCCTGCATCAAGCTCAGAATACCTAGCCGAGCTACAAAGATCTTTTAGAAAGACATCCAGTCTTGATTTAAAGATTTCAAGTAATGGGGAATCAACTCCATCCCAAGGTTACAGGGGACACTACATACTAAAAGGTGAACTGTCAGGCCGGTGGGAGGTTACTAGTGGAGTTCCTCAAGGATCAGTTTTGGGTCCAATCTTACTTAAAATTTTCATCTAGATAATACTTTGTCCTACCATGAGTGCAGGGGACTGGACTAGATGACCTCTCAAGGTCTCTTCCATTCCTATGATTAATGACCATGGCACCAAAAGTGGCAGTGTGCTAATAAATATCTGTGGATGACACAAATTTGGGAGGGATTGCCTGTACAAAGAAGGACTGCAATATCATACAAGAAGATTTGGACGATCTTGAAAACTGGAGTAATAGAAATGGGATGAAATTTAATAGTGCAAAGTGCAAGGCCATGCACTTAGGGACTATGACAAAGTTCCTCCTCTATCTTGGTGGGTCCTGCACTTATTGGTGGATCTTCTTGCCTCAGAGATTCACCATGTGGGTTGGAAAACAGCCCATAGACCTTCCCCTGAGGGAGAACCCACAGTCCAAGTCAATTGGGAGGTGTGGGGGGAACCCAGGCCCACCCTCTACTCTGGGTTCCAGCCCAGGGCCCTGTGGACTGCAGCTGTCTATAGTGCCTCCTGTAACAGCTGCATGACAGCTACAACTCCCTGGGCTACTTCCCCATGGCTCCTTCCAACACCTTCCTTATTCTCACCTCAGGACCTTCCTCCTGGTGTCTGATAACGCTTGTGCTCCTCAGTCCTCCCACAGAACACTCTCAGCTCCTTACACCTCTTGCTCCAAGCTCCTCACATTCCCACCACAAACTGGGGTGAGCTCCTTTTTAAAACCCAGGTGCCCTGATTAGCCTGCCTTAATTGATTCTAGAAGCTTCTTCTTAATTGGCTCCAGGTGTCCTAATTAGCCTGCCTGCCTTAACTGGTTCTAGCAGGTTCCTGATTACTCTAGTGCAGCCCCTGCTCTGGTCACTCAGGGAACAGAAAATTACTCATCCAGTGACCAGTATATTTGCCCTCTACCAGACTCCTGTACCCCACTGGTCTGGGTCTGTCACAGGACTAACAATGAGTTTTTACTATAAGCTGGGAATTTAGCAGTTGGAAGCAGCAGAGGAGGGGCAGGCCGGGGGGGCCTCCATGTGCTTCTGCCCCCAGGCACTGCCCCTGCAGCATCCCAGTGGCCATAGGGGCGCTCAGGGTGGGGGCAGCGCGCGGAGGCATAGCCCCGTCCCACCCCTGGGCCACACGGAGGGGCTGGCAGCCACTGGAGTGAGCAGGCAGAAGCTGCTCAGCTCCGCTGCACTGCCAGGGCCCCTGAGGGGGGAGCGCCCGGGGGCAGCAGGTGGGGCCTAAGGAGAGACCTGGCCCCAAAACTGCTGGAGCCTCGCAGGCCACACTGGGGAAGCTCACAGGCCGCAGATGGCCCACGGGCTGGGAGTTTGAGACCCCTGAGGTAAAATGTACCAATGGTTAATTACCCTCACTGTAAACAACAGAATCTGTACCTTATTTCTACTTTTAATTTGTTCAGCCTCCAGCCACTGGATCACTCTGAGCCTTTGTCTGCTAGAATAAAAAGCTGTCTACCCTCAGAAATCTCTTTCCCAAGTAGGGACTTATAGACCGTGATCAAGTCACCTCTTAACCTTCTCTTGGCTAAGATAAATAGACTGAGCCTCTTTAATCTCTCACTGTAGGGCAGCTTTCCTGACCTCAGATCATCCTTATCGCTCTTTTCTGAAAGCTTTCCAACTTGTCAACATTCTTTTTAAAGCCTGGACCCCAGAACTAGACAGAGTCTCCAGTAATGGCCTCACTAACGCTGTATACAGTATCCTACTCACTATTCCCCTGCTTATGCACCCAAGGATAGCAAAAGGTCTGTTAGACATACAATAAAGGGACCTGCTAGCAAGGTCGATATGCCTTGATTATAGACAATAACCAGCGCGGATCTCGCTGAGTGACAGAATTCTTTCCAGCTGGTAAATCACTGATCTGAAGGATTCCTTTAGAGAGGAACAGGGAGGCGGAGTTGTGCTTGTGGTCTCTAATGTGAAGTGGCAATGACCAGAAGTAGTTTTATTTTACTGGGATCTTTCGGCAGAATTGGGAAACAATTCTGTATCTGCCTATTGTATTTTTATGGCCTCCATTACTGTAAGATCTGAGCACCTCTCTCCCTTTTATGTATTCCTGCAAGTGCAGTAACTAGGGCCAGTTACTGCTAGAGAGCAGACAAACCCACATTCTCATTAACACAGCTTTTGGGGATTCCTGCCATAACTCCACGGACTGGGCAGATGCTCCTGCTTTTTAGTGTTGGCACGAGAAGTTTGCTGTCTGGCTTTGACTCTCCATAGCATTTCTGTCACTCTGCTAGAGACGCTAGTTCTCCTGACTTGATGTAAATGGTGGATCCTTAGAGTTTTGTGGCCTCTAGTTCCGCTGCAGGATTGGGATGGGCAGGCAGAGCAGAGAATGTGTGGATGGGGAGGAGTAGACAGGCGTCTTCAGGTCATTCAGTTCCTGGTGCTCTTCTATGGCTGCAGGACCCAAACAGGAAGATACAGGCTGCATCCACGCTCCAGCATGAACTTGCACGATCCAGCCTCGAGGTGCTTCCCCTGGGGTTAGTCTCTCATGAGGAAGAGCAGCCCCGCTGCAAAATAGCAAGTCCTGTGTCCACACCGTATGTGGCTCCAGGAATGCTGGGAGCACATAGCGGCAGCGTCTGTCCCCAGGAGCATCCTGCAAAGCTCAATTCCAGGGCCCTTAGCTGTGCCTTACACACACCAGGTGTGTGCCGCATAGAGGGTGGCATCTTCCACCCAGGTAGGGTGTGTTCCAGCTCCACAACAGTGTTTGTCCCCGGGGACAAGTAACTGAGTCATCTCGGGGGGGCCCTGCGACTGCATGGCTGCAGGTGCCTAAAGCTGCCACTTCCATGGCCTCACTGTCTGAGCTGCGGCAGGCCGTACTCCCAACTCGTCAGCGTTTCGGTATTGGTCTGTCTGCGTGTAACATGGTAACTTTCCAACATTGCAAAATGTCAGGGAATGTTCCAGGCATCCACGGGCAGAGCCCTATTGATTTGCAGGAAATTGGAAAATGGAAACGGGGAAGAGCTCCTTAGCACAGACATGAATGATGTACACACTACAGCTTACGTCGGGATAAGTGATGTCGCTCAGGGGTGTGAATAAGCCACACACACTCCCACCAACATAAGTTACAGAGAGCTTCTCCAGCTGACAGGGGAAGAGTGGGATGCAGGAGCAAGGCCTCCGGGCGGAGTGTCGGCAGACCCACAGCCCCGGCACCCTTTTGGCAGCAGCGCTCCAAAGGCATCAGGCCTGCGGCATGCTGCCAAAGGGAGGGGTGCTGCGTCCTGTTTGGGGAGGCTGAACTCCCCTGGCCTATTCTACCCCATGCCCATGGGCTGGAGTGATTGCCTGGCCAGGAGAGCTCTCTCCAGTCAGCTTAGAGTGTCTGCACTAACTTTTTGTGGGCCCAGTGCCAAACATATTTGTGGGCCGCCATGGGGCAAGCTGCAAGGGAACGGGATGGGCAGTGTCCAGAGTGAAGGGCGGGCTGGGGGCAATGAGGCACAGCTGGCGGGAGCAGCCCTGCTCTGCGCAGCCCAGCAGGAGGGCACTGTTTACAAACCTGCAGCTGCCAGACGCACACTGGCCTGCCCAGCTTTGTGCTGCCAGCATCTCCCTTCCCCTTGAGGGCGGGCCCGCACCACACCGCCCCCCTGCCCAGTGCCCCACCGTTATGCCCAGCGCCCCTTTGCCCAGAGACCTCCACCACAGATCTCTATGCCCAGCCCCCACCCCTCCCAGAGACCTCCCCCGCTGGCCTCCCACTACAGCTGCACAGCACCCTGCACCCCACACCGCTCGCCCAGCGCTCCCCATAGACCTCCCCACTGCCCACCCCCTTCCTCACAGTCCCACCGTCACAGCTACACAGCACCCTGCACCCCACACCGCTCGCCCAGCGCCCCCCATAGACCTCCCCACTGCCCACCCCCTTCCTCACAGTCCCACCATCACAGCTGCACAGCACCCCATAGTCCTGAGGGGATTCTGCACCAAAAAATTAAAAATTCTGTGCACAATATTTTAAAATTCTGCAAATGTTATTTGTCAATAAATAAATGTGGAGGCTCCAACGTGGCAGTGAGGAGCGCAGGCCACTGGTTGCATGGAGGTGGGAGATTACCCTGCAGCCTCCCCACACCCCACCCCACCCCAGGTCAGGGACTCATCAGTGAGGCTGCACCCGACCCTGACACAGTGCAAGGGCCAGGCCTGCCCCAGAAACACCCTGGGGCCCTGCCCTCTTGTGCCAGGCACACCAGGTGTGGGTGAGCAGGCTCAGCCCGGCAGCAGGATCCCAGTGCAGAGGGACTTAGGGTGGGGGGATCCAGGTGGGGGTAGGAGAGTTCTCTGTGGGGCAATCTGGGTGCAGGTGGCTCAGTGGGGGGATCTGGATGCACAGAAGCTCATTGGGGGGTTCCAGGTGCAGGGATCCAGGTGAAGGTGTTTGGGGCTCAGTGGGGAGGGTGTCTGGGGGAGCTCATTGGGGTGGTACATATGCAGGGGCGGTGAGGCTTGTCAGGGTGAGGGTTCAATGGGCCTGCTTAACAGGGGAGCCCCAGCTTCTGCCAAGGGGATGCCGCATGCTGGGCTCCAGTTTCCCCCCTGCCCCCACTTCCCCCATCCCTTTCTCCTCCCCATCCCACCCCCTTTGTCCCCACTGCCTCTTTCCTCCAACCCCCGCTTCCCCCATCCCCTTCTTTTCCCCATCCCATGCCCTTCCCCACTGCCCCATCTCCTCCCCAGGCTTGTGGGGAAGGGGGGAAAGCGCCCCCAGCACGAGCCGGCAGAGCGGAGCGGGTTGGGGCTGGGTCGCTCCACTTCCTGCCGCCTAGTGAGTGCAGGGCATCCGACCCCTGCTGCAGTTCCCCAGGACGTGTAGCTCAGGGGAGGGGGTTTAGGGAGAAGGGGTGGAGTGGGGGCAGGGCTAGGGCAGAGCAGGGGTGGGAAGAGGCAGGGTCGGAGCAGAGGAAACTTTCCTGGCTGGCTCAGCCAGCTGGGGGATCGGGCTGGCTCTGGCCCCTTCTGACTCTGGGCCTGGCGCCATGGTAAACCCGGTACTGAGTGCAGCTGTGCCTCCATGAACTCTAGTGTAGCCATAGCCCCTGTCTCATGCACCTCTGCAAATGTGTATAGGGCAAACAGCTGGTAGATGGCATCCATTAACTCCTTCCAACACTGCAGTGCCCCTGCTCATCCGCCCAACAGAATTTCATGTGTTGACACCGTGAATGACTTGTATCACCAGGCAGAATGAAGCACTGGTCTACAATTTTTGAGAAGTCGTCTGCTTCAGAGATAAAATGTGCTGTTTATTATGTATTTTGATTATCTGAATTCAAATATGACAACTAAACAACTGATTGGCTACTGTTTCTAAGATATTTAAGTTTTTACATTTTATGTCTATGTATATTGTGTAGATAGTAGAGTTTTAATCATAAATTGTAAACCTAGGTCTTTTCATGTGTTTATGGTTGCTTTACATGATAATATTTCACCTGTCCTGTTTATGTAACACTTTAAAAATCAGCAAAAGGGTTATATAAA
>NC_048312.1:31705639-31747357 GCF_013100865.1 Trachemys scripta elegans | reverse complement strand
TTCACACAAGTACGAGGCATCTCTGCTCACTTTGGCTAAACAGAAATGTGTCCCTTTGCAAAATCAAACACTGACAAATAAGAGAGCACGACACTGTATGATTTCTAGAGCTGATATAGGGCAATTTGTTCAGCAGAGTGATGTAAGCTTTGTTATGATTGCATCATCCATGACTTCTAGGAATAACATGATGCAATTCATATCATGTATGACGTAATACCAGCTTCAGATTGCATCATTCATTGTTTTGCCTAAAAAGCAAGTACTGTCCAAACCCAGTCATAGATTTATTCATAGATCCAGTCAAAGATGTATTTTAGTCATTTCTAGTTTAAATTGAGATCCCTTCCCTTTATTACTCACTTATCCTCCGCCATTCCCAAGTCAAGGGTTGTAGAGACTGACCCAATAGCATATCTTGAAAACTAGAGCCAATCAACAATTTTAAGCATCATTTTTGTTCTCAGTGACCCAGAATTAGTAAAGTTTGACTACATTCATTTCAGAAGCATTTTGGCTGTAGAGCAGTGTAATGGGCAGGACAGGAGGAATGGACATAGCCCTTGACATGGAGGTGGCACGGCAGTAGCGTATCTAGTGGGGTGCAGGGGAAGCGGCCGCTTCCCCTCAGCACATTTTTCAAAAGCGGCGCCTGAGCAGGGCTGGCCGTGCCTAAAAGGGCCCCGCAGCTGTCCACCCCTCCCCTAGCTCACTTCCCCCTCCTGTCCTCCCCTGAACGCTCCGTCCCCCCTGCTCCTCCCCCTCCCCTGCCTCCTGCGAATCAGATGTTCGCAGGAAGTCTGAAAACAAGCAGGGGCAGGCCGGCAGCAGCAGGTAAGCTAGGGCGTGGGTGGGGAACGCGAGGAGGAGGGCTCCGGGGAGGCGCGGCGCAGCACGACCCTGGCCGAGTGGCTCCCTCCAGCCCCGGTCAAGCGGTTCCAGCCTGGCTCGGGCCCCTGGGCGCCGGCCCCGGCCCCAGCGGCTCCGTCCCTGGCCCCAACGGCTCCGGCTGAGCACACCGGCCCCGGCCCCAGCAGCTGCGACCAAGCGCACCGGCCCGATCCCGGCCCTGGCCGAGTGGAGCCGGCCGAGCACCCCTGCCCCCAGTGGCTCCGGCCTCAGCAGCTCCGGCCCAGCTCGGGCCCCAGGGCAGCGGCCCCGGTTCCCGGAACGTGGCCGGAGCCGTGCGGCTCTCCCCCCACCTCTGCCATGAGGAGCCCTCCGGCTTCCCCAAAGGCTGTGCCTGCTGCTCCGCTGGGGGGAGCCACCAGCCCCAGCTAGCCCTCGCCACCAGCCCGCCCCCGGCCCCCTCCCCCCAGACTGAGCCCCTCTGAGGTGGGGGGCGCAGCATGGCCGCAGCGTGGCTGGAGGAGCCAAGGGGGGGTGCGGCGTGGCTGGAGGAGCCAGTGGGGGGGGGGCGTGGAGTGGCCGGAGGAGGAGCCAAGGGGACAGGCATGGCCAGAGAAGGAGCCAAGGGTGGGCGCCTTTTTTAGGTTTGCTCCCCCTGCACTTAGGACCTAGCTACGCCACTGTGGCACGGGGGTCCCTGGTATAGGGAAAGGGGGGAATAGGACACACAGAACCCCTAACCTGGAGGAAGGGTGGGAATGGGGGACAGAAAGAGCCTCTGACATGGGGGGAGAATGGGGGACCCAGCTATGTAGGGAGAGGGCAAGGGGAGAACAGAGAACCCCTGAGAGGGGATATGGGGGACCTGGCTGGAATGGGGATATGTGGTAAAGAGGGGAATAGGGGTGTACACAGAGCCCCTGGCATGGGAGAAAATGGGGGACCCTAGCTTTTGGGGATTCGGGGCACACAGAGCCCCTGCCATGAAGGGCATGGGGGAGGTGGGAATGGGTGTGCACACAGAACCATTGATTTGGGGGGAGGATGAGGGACCCTGATATGGTAGGAGGGGAACATTGAGGTACACAGAGCCCCTGGCATGGGGGAGTTCCAGTGAAGGAAGCTGGGAAGGTGGCCAGGGAGCTGGGGGCGTGGGAGCAGGGGAATGGAGGCAGGGCCGGCTCCAGGGTTTTGGCTGCCCCAAGCAGCCAAAATAAAAAAAAAGCCGTGATTGCGATCTGCAGCAGCAATTCGGTGGAAGGTCTTTCGCTCCGAGCGAGAGTGAGGGACTGTCTGCCAAATTGCCACCGAATAGCTGGACCTGCCACCCCGCTCCGGAGCGGCTGCCCCAAGCACCTGCTTGCCAAGCTGGTGCCTGGAGCCCGCCCTGAATGGAGGCATGCAAGGGGCCCTGGGTTTGTGCAATGAGATCAGCCCACACAGGTGACAATGTGTGCAACTCCCTGGTAGAGGTGGCCGAGAATGGGGGCCTCACAGGCTTGTCAAGGCTGATTCCCCACTCTGGCATTTCGAGGGCAGAAGGTGGGGGCCTCCAAGGACTCTAAAAATTAATACTGGCCACTCCAGGCTTGTACTAAACTCCCAAGGTTACAACTTCTCTCTGACCTTGGATTGGTAGATGCTGCCACCACCCAAGTGCACGTGGGAATTCCTTCCTGTGGGGTACCTTCAAGCTCTTTCACCCCCTCTGGGGAAGAGCTAAGAAGAAAAACAAAGGAAATTAGCCGTTGCCACTAGCTAATTAAAAACATGTGCACAAACCTCTTAGGACACAAAAATCCAATTCTGTTCTTAAAAAAGATACATTTTATTAATTAAAAAACAAAAGAAGAAAATACATCTGGGACTTAGGCTTTTGCTAGATTTAAAAAAAAACAGTTACAAGGATTAAGCATCAAGAATAGTTCTCTTAAGGTCCAGCTTAAAGGTTACAAGCAAAACAAAAGCACCTGGGGTTAGCACAGAGGAATCCACAAGCCACAAAGAAATAAAAGAGAGAAACCTAATCGCATCTTCCTAGACATTTCCTGATCTACTTACATATCTGGAGTTTTAGATGAGTATCATAGAATCATAGAATATCAGAGTTGGAAAGGACCTCAAGAGGTTATCTAGTCCAACCGCCTGCTCAAAGCAGGACCAATTCCCAACTAAATCATCCCAGCCAGGGCTTTGTCAAGCCGGGCCTTAAAAACCTCCAAGGAAGGAGACTCCACCACCTCCCTAGGTAATGCATTCCAGTGCTTCACCACCCTCCTAGTGAAATAGTGTTTCCTAATATCCAACCTGGACCTCCCCCACTGCAACTTAAGACCATTGCTCCTTGTTCTGTCATCTGCCACCACTGAGAACAGCCGAGCTCCATCCTCTTTGGAACCCCCCTTCAGGTAGTTGAAGGCTGCTATCAAATCCCCACTCATTCTTCTCTTCTGGAGACTAAACAATCCCAGTTCCCTCAGCCTCTCCTCATAAGTCATGTGCTCCAGACCCCTAATCATTTTTGTTGCCCTCCGCTGGACTCTTTCCAATTTTTCCACATCCTTCTTGTAGTGTGGGGCCCAAAACTGGACACAGTATTCCAGATGAGGCCTCACCAATGTCGAATAAAGGGGAATGGTCACGATCCTCGATCTGCTGGCAATGCCCCTACTTATACAGCCCAAAATGCCGTTAGCCTTCTTGACAACAAGGGCACACTGTTGACTCATATCCAGCTGCTTGTCCACTGTGACCCCTAGGTCCTTTTCTGCAGAACTGCTACCTAGCCATTCGGTCCCTAGTCTGTAGCAGTGCATGGGATTCTTCCATCCTAAGTGCAGGACTCTGCACTTGTCCTTGTTGAACCTCATCAGGTTTTTTTTGGCCCAATCCTCTAATTTGTCTAGGTCCCTCTCAGGGCTGGCTCTGGCTTTTTTGCCGCCCAAGGCAAAAAAGCCTCCCACCGCCCCTCCTCCAGCCCCCGGTGGGGAGCGCGGCAGGGGAGGGCACCGAGCCCGGCCGCTGGCCCGCTCTCCCCGACCGGCCAGAGCACTGGGGGGAGGATGGAGAGCCCGGCTGGGGTTCCGCTCTCCCCGGCGGCCAGAGCGCCGGGAGGAGGACGGCGAGCCCGGCCGGGGCTCCGCTCTCCCTGGTGGCCAGAGCGCCGGGAAGAGGGCGGAGAGCCCGCCACGACTCCGCTCTCCCCGGCGGCCGGAGCGCCGGGGGGAGGGCGGAGAGCCCGGCCGGGACTCCGCTCTCCCCCGCGGCCAGAGCGCCAGGGGAGGGCGGCGAGCCAGCCGGGGCTCCGCTCTCCCCGGTGGCCAGAGCGACGGGGGGAGAGCGGAGAGCCCGGCTGCGGCTCTGCTCTCCCCCGCGGCCAGAGCGCCAGGGGAGGGCGGCAAGCCAGCCGGGGCTCCGCTCTCCCCGGTGGCCAGAGCGCCAGGGGAGGGCGGCGAGCCAGCCAGGGCTCCGCTCTCGGGCCGGAGTGCCATGCCACTCCCTTCCAGGTGCCACCCCAAGCACATGCTTGGTGGGCTGGTGCCTGGAGCCGGCCTTGGTCCCTCTGTATCCGATCCCTACCCTCTAGTGTATCTACCACGCCTCCTAGTTTAGTGTCATCTGCAAACTTGCTGAGTAGTTTCTAGGTATGATACTGATAATTTTTCATACCTGGCCCAAGCTTCTCACAGCATAACTACTCCCTGTCTGCTTCTCCCTGAGAACAACAGCCAGACAAAAAGGGAGTCTTGTTTCAATTTTTAAAAGTTCTAGCCTTCCCATTGGCTCTTTTGGCCAGGTGCCCACTCACTTTCTTTTACCTATGCATCGCAGTGAGACTTTTAACCCTTTACAAGTAAAGCAAGTAGAGAACAGCTACTAAGAGGGATTTTATAGCTAACTGGCTGGCTGGGTCCATAAAAGGGAGCTACTCCCACTCTTGCTTCATGTATCACAGGGGAGTTCCAGCGAAGGAAGCTGGGAAGGTGGTCAGGGAGCTGGGGGGATGAGGGAAGGGGAATGGAGGGATTCAACAGTTTGAATTTAAATTGATCAGTCGCGACTGAGAGTTGGGACCCTGAGCTGGCTGTTTGGCACCTTCTTTGATAACTGACTTGAATGGTGTCTGTTAAAGACCAGAGCCAGCTCGTTCCAATCTGACCACTTCGAATCTGCCCAACTCGGGACATGTTTCAGAGGTGCTGAAGTCACAGGGAGCTGCGGGTGCTCAAGCTCCAACAATCAGGCCGAAGTCTCCAGTTAAGCACCCAAAACCTGAGGCACACATCACTAGTTGCTGATTCTGAATCTGGTGCCATGTGTCCACTTCCTGGAACTCACTCAATACCATGTTGGAGAGGCCAAGGCCTGAACGGGACACCGAGACTGAGCTATCTTCCCAACCCTACAGACAATGGCAGGGTGGTGGGAGGAAGCCTCTACCCACTGTGCACCACTCATTCAGTGGATCAGGGGAGGCCTACAGACTCCAGGGCAAGCTGTCCAGCACTTTCCACCAGGCCAAAATCCACTTGACGCAATGGGAATGTACACTTGTTATACCAATAGAATAAAAACCAGCAGGATCTTATTAAGAGGGGTAAGGCAAAGATGCCACATTTATTGTACATATAATGATAAAGCAAAAGATAAAAGTAAACAACGTTGTTTGAATACTTATTCCTATCACTACTTATTTCTTATACACACACACACACACATATATTCATTCACACAATCATTCATTCAAGTTCTGTATAGGTGTTATAGTTACCAGTCTAGAAGTTGCTCATGCCAAGTTACTGGCCAGGTATCTTGGTCATAAGGATGGAGCCGAGTCTGTGTCAGGTGCACCTGTTGTTCCTGGAGGTTGGCAGCAGAACCAGAGACTCAAAATCTTCAGTCTTGAGAGTCCATTCTTATAGGAATTAATTCCTATGTTAGTCTATGGGAGCTGTTTCATCCTGCTGTTGCTGACTCAATCAGCGGATGGCACATTCCTGGTGGCTCCACTCTGTCCAAAGTTTGTGTTTCTCATCCTTCCAGGTGATGGGGTGGATCCCAGTTTATCCTCCAAGGACTTTGGTGGTCCACTTTACACATTCTTCGGCCGATGGATACTCCCTTTCTAGGCTGGCACCTCCCTAACCATTCATGTACATCAAGCATTCATTTACATACATTCCATATCTTAACCATATTTTAATTTACTGTCTCCACCACTTTCGGGGTGTGTGCTAATTCATTTGAGACTCCCGGCCCTTTAATCATAGAGGGTGGGGGTCTGTTCCTAGGAGCCATTGTTGTTACAATGAAGTGAAAGTCACTTAAAGGCTTATAGCGTTTGTTTACATTGTATTAATTACCTCAAGAACAAAGTCAATTAACTTGTTTGTAAGTTTTACATAGTGATAAAGTATCTTTCACAGGACAGATACAATCAATGGTTTCTACAGACAGTAGCTTACAAGTTTGAACAGAAGACCCAAGATATTTTTGTACTTGGTGAAACTGTTGGATTTTAAAGTATGGGGGACAAATTATTGGGGGGTCACTGTCACTTGGGGGAATCACTTTTAGTACCTTCTTTAATATCCCTACATAATGGGAGGGGAGTTTGGTCTCTGTTGTCCATCCAATCCTTAGCCTCTCAGCTGAGATTGCCAACAAAAGGCTGATTAATGGTGATGACTTTGTAACGTGGACACTTGTCCACTTGAGACTTCTAAGATAGCACTAATGGTTGTTTTCCACGGTCAGGTGCCTCATATTGTGGCTGCCCAGTGATTAGGTTCCTGGTGAAGTGGTGTGTTTAACTGCCCCTCGGTGGCATTCTCCTCAGCTGGGAGTTATTGCTCTGTAAAAACACCCTGTTTCCCATAACATTCTGCCCATGTAATCCAGGCATCAGTCTCCTTTCCAAGGTAATCATCATACATACTAACCATCTCTCAGCATAGCGTGTGTGTATCAAATGAAAGCAAATACAAGCAAGATGGACGAAATACCAGAGCCCTTTGGAATTTTGATTACAGAAATGTTTCTTCAGTGTCTCAGTTTCTGACGAATATAAGCCAGGGGTTCTCAAACTGGGGGTCAGGATCCCTCAGAGGACCACAGGATTATTACGGGGGGGGGAGGGGTCGCGAGCTGTCAGCCTCCACCCTAAACCCTGCTTTGCCTCCAGCATTTATAATGGTGTTAAATATATTAAAAAGTGTTTTTAATTTATAAGGGGGGGGGGGGGTCGCACTCAGAGGCTTGCTGTGTGAAAGGGGCCACCTGTACAAAAGTTTGAGAATCACTGATATAAACCATTCCCTCCCTTCCTCTCCCACACTGCCCTGGCTGATTTTGCTGAGGGGGTGGGGTTTCAGGCACATCAAAGGTCAATGTGCAGTTCATACTGCAGTAGCACCCACTGGTGCCAATCAAAGATCTGGGTGATCTGACATTCCCTTAGGAGTTACATTAGCTGCCTACGGTTTGCAGCCGAAGGAAGCAGGTGTTAAGGACATTATTGTACTCTTTCTTCCTTCCCGTGAAATTTCCATGGAGTGATACTAAAATTAGAGCTGGTTGAAAAAATGTCAGTGGAACAGTTTTAAATGCAGCTTTTTCACAATCTAAATGTTTTGCGGGAACATGTTGATTTTGATAAATTTTAGATTAAACGTTTCATTTTGACAGTCAAAACATTCAGACTTTTATAAGATTATACATCATCCATATTAGGAATACATAATCTATATTATATTTAATATTTCAGTATAGTATACAAGATTAAATTCATCAAAACAACACTATCAAAGCAAAGCGTTTTGGAATTTTTGTTTTGCAGGAAATTTTGTCTTTTTGTTTGGAATTGGAAGGGAATTTTTCCCAGATGTTGGCATTTGCTGTGGAATGGAAATTCTGGTTCATGACCAGCTCTCGTGAACATCATAGCTCTAGTGTAGCTCGGCTGCAACACCACTCACCCTCGCCTACTGGTTTTTGAATGTTATGTTTCCTGATGTCAGATTTGTGTCCATTAATTCTTTTGCGTAGAGACTGTCCGGTTTGGCCAGTGTACATGGCAGAGGGGCATTGCTGGCACATGATGGCATATATCACATTGGTAGATGTGCAGGTGAACGAGCCTCTGATAGTGTGGCTGATGTGATTAGGTCCTATGATGGTGTCCCTTGAATAGATATGTGGACAGAGTTGGCAACGGGCTTTGTTGCAAGGATAGGTTCCTGGGTTAGTGTTTTTGTTCTGTGGTGCGTGGTTGCTGGTGAGTATTTGCTTCAGGTTGGGGGGCTGTCTGTAAGCAAGGACAGGTCTGTCTCCCAAGATCTGTGAGAGTGAGGGATCATCTTTCAGGATAGGTTGTAGATTATAACATTCAAAAACCAGTAGGAGAACACTTCAACCTCTCTGGCCACTCAGTAACAGACTTAAAGGTGGCAATTTTGCAATAGAAAAGCTTCAAAAACAGACTCCAACGAGAAACTGCTGAACTTGAATTAATATGCAAATTAGACACCATCAATTTAGGCTTGAATAGAGCCTGGCAATGGCTGAGCCATTACACATATTGAATCTATTTCCTCATGTTAAGTATTCTTACACCTCTTGCCAAATTGTCTGAATGGGCTATCTTGATTATCACTACAAAAGTTTTTTCTCTTAATTAATTAGCCTCTTAGAGTTGGTAGGACAACTCCCACCTTTTCATGTTCTCTGTATGTGTATATATATCTCCTTATTATATGCTCCATTCTATGCATCCGATGAAGTGGGCTGTAGCCCACGAAAGCTTATGCTCAAATAAATGTGTTAGTCTCTAAAGTGCCTGTTCTTTCTGCGGATACAGACTAACACGGCTGCTACTCTGAAACCTATTTCTATATACTATTTGAAATATACTATGAGCAACTGGGTGTAAATTAGAGAGTCCTGAGACTGTTTTGCCGTGGACTGTCCCAGGTCCCATCCAGTCTCAGGATCAGGGAGGGTAAAAGTGCTTAAAATCACCTTTGCCCCTCACCCCTCTGGCCCTGTGTTGAGTCCAGCTCAGCCAGACCAAATAATTTGGTATCTGGTGTCTCATGCTGGGTACCCAAAATCAATACCCACTTTATTGAATATTTTAAAAGTCTGAGTAAAAATTACTTCCTCTTCCTATTCATCACAGGGTTCTTGCGTAGTATATCTGCTGTCACAGTCCTACTGGATTTCCAGCTGCCCACAGTCTGCCAGAGGCAAGGCGACCTCATTTAAAAAAAAAAACAAAAACAAGTAGAAAGAAAATAAGTTTTGATCCCAACAGGTTTCATAAACGACCCAGCTCTCAGCTGCGCGAAGCCCCAGCACCCATTAGCTTTTGATTAGTATACTTCTCCCTTCAACAAAACAAAAGCACACATTTGCTTTATCCTCAGAGATCTGAGGACACTAGATTAGCCATAATTCCCCTCCTAATCTATATCAGCCCCACAAGTTCGTCTGCACTCACGAAACCTGCTGCTGCTGCATTACCACCACTGCGGCTTCACTGGGGGCACTAGACTAGATGGAAAACAGGTGTCTTTATCACCTTGTTGTCTAACCCTGCTCAGAGTAGGTCTAGATCTGCAATTCTCAATCTTTTCCATGCTCCACCTCACTTTTCCATACACATCACCATAGAGCTCCTCTTCCAGGCTTTCCAAGATCTACCTGAATTCTTCTCCCACTTAGTAATATGGGAATGGCAGAACGGTCATGACTCACGGACACCTGTTTGCAACCCCCCAGGTTGAGAACACCTGGTATCAATGACACAGTGGTTAAAAGCCCCATCTACACTAGCTATAATGGCATTGCAACAAGGTGAATTACAGGTCCTAAATTTGCTATGTATTTCATGTGTCTTCCTACTGACCCTGGTCTAGACTGGGCAAATGTCTTACCTACTGTGTATATGGCTGATTGTAAGCAACTCCTTTCCCAAAGCTTCATTAAGGCATCCATCAACCAAGTAAAAAGCAACAGAGGGTCCTGTGGCACCTTTAAGACTAACCCTCTGTTGCTTTTTACAGATTCAGACTAACACGGCTACCCCTCTGATACTATCAACCAAGTGTGTCTGTGCATCAGTGGAACAAAGCAAAACAGAGTCTAATGATGTGAGGGAAGACCAACCTACCCTACAATTAAAATCTAGCCAACTACAACACAATTGTGCCATGGCCCAGTTACAACCCCATGCCAAACTTTAGTGTACATGGCCCTAAGCTGCATTTTGAAACCTGAATTCCAGGCTCACAGCCAAGGTCTTAGCCTGGTTACAGAATGCATCTGAATGCCATCTCATTACAAACCAGGCCTGTGCTGGACCCAGGTCCCCTGACTTGGCTGGAATAGGGAGGGATAGCTCAGTGGTTTGAGCATTAGTCTGCTAAACCTAGCATTGTGAGTTCAATCCTTGAGGGGGCCATTTAGGGATCTGGGGCAAAAATCTGTCTAGGGATTGGTCCTGCTTTGAGTAGGGGGTTGGACTACACGACCTCCTGAGGTCCCTTCCAACTCTGATATTCTATGAATTGGAAGTGGGGCCAAGGGTGAAATAAATAAAATGAAAACAACCCCTGTCGCTTTTGAAAGTGACCAGCTGTCTGTAAAGAAGCTGCAGGGTGCTGGGCAGTTGGGGCAGGGGAGGGCTTTGATGGCTGGGTGGGGGGTTCTTTGGCGCATCAGAAAAACTCTCCTGCCAGATCCTATCTCCAAGTTGGAAGGGGGGAGTTACCAGTGGAGTGGGGGGATCCCAGATGGGAGAATGGGAAGATCGCTCTGCTCAGCCCTAAATAGTGGGTGCTGATTGTGTCTCCTCCCCCCTTTCCAGCTCATCCGGATGCGCTAGAGTTCTCACAGCTCGGCCATTGTCAATAAGACCTGCAGCAAGCTATACCCTCCCTTTCCTGCCAAGGCCAAAAGCAGGTCATGCCTCATTCCCTGCCCCCAGCATTTATCTCAGTCCTCCCTCCTGCTCCCCCCTTGCCAGGCTGTTTCCCCTGATCCTGGCTCCTGCCCTACCCCTCAAGGCCAATCTTGGGGCTAATCCCTCTCAATCCACTGCAAATCCCTGCAGCCTGCGTGACACTTTAGAGCTGCCCTATGTGTGAATGGGTTGGCAGGGCTGAATGGGTCACATGTAGAGGGCACACGTGGCACAGGCAGGGCTCAGTGGGTTGGAGAGGTGGGAATGGCCTCCTGGGAGAGTCAGCCTGGCTCACGGGGACTGGGGGTATCATCCCTTCCTGCCCATGCTCCACCAAAGAATGTTCCCTCTCATTGTCCCCTCTGACCCTGGCCCACAGCCTCATCATCTGGCTCCGAGTGGGGTGCTCAGCCTGGTGGCATCAAAGGTTTCCCTCTCTCAAGCCCCCAAGGTCTGGGGGGCCCAAGTGCATCCCCTTGAGCCAGAGACTCCTCCGTCAGACGTAGTGTCTGTTCAGGCCAAAATGGGGGCGTCCCCTCCTCAGCCCATCCCCACCTTGCTTGACGACCCTATTTGCTGCCTCACCGCTGTGGGTGTCTCTTCACCCCCTCCCCGTGATGCTGGGGTGTCCCTCTCCACCCTACCCCCAGTGATCCCACCCTTCCCTCTCTCTCTGTAACCATGGAGTCCCTCTCTCAACTGTGGCTGTGGGGCACCTGCCATGATTGCATGGTGGACACCCCCACCCATGAGAACTGCAGGGAGCAAGAGCAGGGTGCTCCCTCTCCCCCTGGGGACACGGCATGGCTCCCCACCAGTGGTTGTGGGAGAGCTGATCAGGGCTGTCTGCCCTGTGCCTGAGGGGGTGGCTCTCTGCACCATGATGGGATTTTGGGGGGGGGGAGGAGACATCACTTTCCTGCTCCGACTGATGTGTCTCCCATGGTCTAACAGGGCTCTGGGGGGGTGATTATTGGGGTATCGCTCCTGTGGGAGTGTGGGGTGGGGTGACTATCCCATTTGGGTTCTGGTTTTAGGGGTGTAGATCTCCATGGTACAGGGGCATGTCTCTACACCACTATGGTTGTGGGGTTTCTCCTCTCCTCTCCCCTCTCTGCCTGGGGGGCCCTCTCCCACCCCCCGTGGCTAAGGGGGCTCTCTGCTTGGGGTTCCCCGGGGCTATGTCCCACCCCGTGTGGTGTCCTCCCGAGGCCCGGGGAGGCATCCGGCGGCCCGGCGAGTCCTCCAGGCCCAGCAGAGGGAGCGGGCGGGCGCGCGCGGCGGCTCCTCGCTCGGCGGCTCCGGCTCCGGCTCGTCGCCCCACTGAGCGCGGCCATGGCCCGCCTGCTGCTGCCGGTCCTGCTGGGGCACGTGGCGGCGCTGGGCCCGTCGCTGGCGGGGCCGGCGGCCGCCCGGGTCGAGGTGCTGGCGCTGCGGGAGCCGGAGGAGGCCGAGCCGCGCTCCCCGGCCGCCGGGGGCTACACGCTCCAGGGGGCGCTGCTGGGGGGCCGCCCGGACCCGGACCCGGACCCGGGCCCGCCGCCGCGGGAGGAGGCGATAGAGGGGAGTCTGCTCCTGGTACGGGCCTGGCCGCTCCGCGCCGGGGGCCCCATGCAGCCGGGGAGCGCGGGCCGGGGGGAGCGCGCTCTCTGGCTGGGGAGCGGCTCGGGGGCGCTGCCCCTGTCCCCAGGGAAGGGGCTGGCTGTGGGGCCGGCCCACGGGCCTGTCACCTGTAGGGCACACGGGCTCCAGCCGAGCCCAGGCAGGCTGGGGCGGGCAGTGGCTCCTGGGCAGGTCCAGGCTGGGTTTGGTCCCGGCATGGCCCGGACCCTGCGGTGCCAGGCGCTATACAACCCAGCACAGAGAAGGGCCCTGCCCGGGAGCAAGCACCGGACAAGAGACAACAGGTGGAGCCAGCCAGACCCAGGGACACAATGAGACAAACTGCCGGGCAAGGCGGGCAGCGGGCTCAGCCCCCACGGCCAGCCCTTGCCAGTTGTCTGGCAGGCAGCGAGGCAGAGGACGCCGCGTGGCTTTGTGGATGGTACATGGAGCCCCTGCCAAGAGTGCGGCAAAGGGAGCATGATGCCTTTCTCATGGGCTGCATTTGGGGAGCTGGCTGCTAGGAACCTGCTGGCGAGTGGCTGGGCCTAGGGCCCTGAGATGGGCTAGGCAGCTCCCTGACAGCTTCTTCTCCTGCAGATGGGAGATGCCGAGCCTGAGCTGGAGGGAGAGAACAGCTGGATTGCGGTGGTGCCGGTGGGGGAGGAGCAGGCAGAGATCCTGAGGGGCAGCAAGGAGGAGTCCTTCACCGCAGCCATGGTCAACAAGGTGACTCCCTGCTGCCTCAGTGGGTCATCCTTGGGCCACAGCAGTGCTCTCCTGGGGATAGCGGCAGCAGTAGCTTCCCCATGGCATTGCCCCCTGGGTACTCACTGTGGAGTATGGCAGTAGGGATTTCCTCCACATGTGCCCCTTTGTGTGTGCCAGGCAGAGGTGAAAGTAAGCTGGTCCGGTATGGTGTACCGGTAAGAGCCAGTACGCTGTGCCGGATCACACCAGCTTCCGCGGCCGGGATTAAAAGGGCTCTGGGCTCCCTGCAGCGGTGTGGAGCTCTGAGCCCTTCAAATCCCACCCGCAGTTCCTGTGGCCGGGCAGGGGCCAGGATTTAAAGGGCTCAGGGCTCCCCGCAGCCGCGGGAGCCCCGAGACCTTTAAATCCCAGCTGGAGCTGCAGTGGGGATTTAAAGGGCCCAGAGCGCTGCGGCGGCCGGAGCCCCGGGCCTTTTAATTTGCCCATGAGCCCCAGGGGCTCCCAGCCACCTCTGCAGCTGGGAGCCCCCGTTTGATTTAAAGGCCCTGGGGCTCCCAGCCACAGCTGGTGCCCCAGGGCCTTTAAATCTTGAGAGGCCCCACCTCTTCCGATTGAGGCCACGCCTTTTCCGGATGAGGCCACGATCCCCTCAGGACTCCAGCAGATCTGTAAATCCTGTAAGTTACTTTCACCCCTGGTGCCAGGGTCTCCAGCACTGGGTGTGTCCTATGACAGTGCCCCCTTGGGACCCGCAGTGTGCCCCTCTGGCAGTGGCAACCCTTTTATCTAGTCAGTCCTATGTTCCCTAGGACTCTGCCTGGCAGCAGGGGATCCTTGCAGGCGCTCAGCGAGGGCAAACTGGAGCCAGGCTACTCCTGCCTTGGAGTGACTTCCTGGAATGCCAGCAGCGGGCGGGAGATCAGGACTCCTCTTATCACTACAGGTTGGCTCACTGAGCCTGAGTCAGAGGGTGACCCTCAGGAAAATCTCCTGGGTTTGGGGGGGAATGGCTTGGTTGCCCACCCACCCTGTCCTGAGGCTGCTGGGCCCAGCCTCCTATCTCCCTCCCTTGACCTCCATGTTTGTGTGTGGTCCATAGCGTGTGCAACTATCTCTCTCCCTGGCCCTGTGCACTCTCCCCCCACAGATGAAGCGAGCCCTAGTTCTGGGAGCATCAGCCCTGCTCATTCTCGTGCTGAATCAGAACACGATTCGAGAGGTAGGAGCATTGTGCCGGCTCCCCGTGACCCTGCCGTGGGGGCTCAGTGGCTGGCTCCATGGCCTTGCTGACATGTCTGTCGTTTTCCACCCTGCTGCAGATGGATGTGTCCCAGGTGCTGTCCAAGCCTGTGATTGTGATCCAGACCTCAGACAATGTCACCCGGCTTCTCGGGGCTCTGCTACGGTAAGAATTGGGGGGGTGGGGGCAGCTGGAGAATGCTGAGGCCTTGCAGGGCTCGGGGTGTGTGTGCATGCACAAGCACTGTCAAGGGCTTCAGCAAAGCTGTGTGTGTGTGATCTTTAGCCTTTGTAGTGTGTGTGTGTGCACGCGCGTGTGCGTGCACACGCATTACCCCGAGCTCCAGAAAAGTGTGGGGGGGGGGGAGAGTGAGCCTTAGCCCCACAGTTCCTGTGCTGGTATACACACGCTACCCTGGGACCCAGCCAGGACTCTGTGTGTTCTCCTCTGCCTCCTTGAGGGCCCTGCCGGCCTGTGTGTGGTGCTGTCTGGGCTGCATTGTCGTCCCATTCACATGTGTCCCCCTTGGGTATGGCGAATCGGGGTGACCGCTCCGGGTCCTGTGCTTTGGGGGGACCTGCGCTTCGGTGTGCATGTGTCATGCGGGGGGCACTAGGCCAGCTCGGGAGGGCTTGGGGGGGCCAGGCCAGCTCAGGGAGTTAGTGGGGGGCCTGGCACCATCAGCAGGGCTCGGCCCCGCACTCACCAGCGGGAAGCACGCGTTGTATTTCTTCTTCTTGCTCGCCTGCCACTGCACTGGCCACCAGCGTCCTAGCGCTGCCAGAACACACCAGCGCCAGACTGACCCCATCCATTGCCCTTGCGCCCCTCACCCTTCCCTTTTCTGGGACCTCCCAACACAGGGGGCCCCCTCACCCCTAGCATAGGTGCCACCCTGTGAGACTCCATCATCCCTTGCCCCCCAGTACTGGTGTCCCCTCCTCACACCAGATTTCACCTGCATAAAAAATGTTAAGGGGGGCTCCTACAGGCTGTTTTGTCCCGGGCCCCACACCCTCCTAGGGACAGCCCTGTTCATTCTCCAAGCCATTCAAACCTGGTACAGTGCCCCCAAAGGCCACCTTTGAGAACTGGGCTTTATACAACAAATGCTGAAAGGCACCAGGAGTGGCCAGCTCTGCTTCCTGCCAGCGTTTTTGTAGCAGGCATCTCCTGAAGTGGCAAGAAAATGAGGCCCAGAGCACTAGTGCTGAGAGGATCCAGCCCTGGACCATGATGATCAGCTGATGGGCTAAGATGACAAAAGTTGTCCTCCATGTTCTTTATGGAGCCTGGCTTTGTTTAACAGCTGCCTCCAAGTGTTGGTGGGGCCTGGGAGAGCAGCTCCCTTGGTGATGGGGCCTCATGACTGCCTTGGGGTGGGGGCCCCATGGGGTAGAACACTGAGCACTTACAGCACTCTGCAGACATCTGTTTCACCTCTCAGCCCCCCCACAAGTGGGGGGAGGGTCAGTGTCATTGCCACCATTTTACAGGTGGGGAAACTGAGGCACAGAGTGACCTTGCCCCAGGTCACTCAAGGAGTCAGTCCCAGTGCTCCTTTCTCTTCCTGCCTCCCTTTTGCCCTCTGTGTATGTGTCTTGGGCTCCATTATTTCCTATCAGAGGGGTAGCCATGTTAGTCTGAATCTGTAAAAAGCAACAGAGCGTCCTGTGGCACCTTTAAGACTAACAGAAGTATTGGGAGCATAAGCATAACACCACCCTATACTGAAAACCCACCGACCGCTACGCCTACCTTCATGCCTCCAGCTTCCACCCTGGTCACACCACACGACTGTGAATGGCTTTCCAACTACAGAAGCAGTTTCTCCTCTCTTGGTGTTCACACCTCAACTGCTAGCAGAGCACCTCACCCTCCCTGATTGAACTAACCTCGTTATCTCCATACTGATTTATACCTGCCTCTGGAGATTTCCATTACTTGCATCTGAAGAAGTGAGGTTCTTACCCACGAAAGCTTATGCTCCCAATACTTCTGTTAGTCTTAAAGGTGCCACAGGACCCTCTGTTGATTATTTCCTATGTGGGTTCCATGGCTTCCTGGGGGCTTTTGTGCTGTCCTGTGACCCATAGCTCACAGGCAATCCTCTACATGAGAGGCAGGCTAGGGGATATTCCTGGGGCACCTAAACTGCAGCCTCGGTGGTAGGATGAGGTGGGCTGGGATCCCCCACCCACAGAACGTTGAGCTCTCCTCGTCCATGCCCCTTTGGGCTGCATGACTGAGGCGCCTGTGCCCAGGGAACCTGTGGGATTAACGCTGTTTTCAACTTTTGCTAACAGGGGGCTCCGGGTGACGGCCAAGATCACGTACCAAGCGATGCTGCTGGAGAACCTGGTACATAGTCTCAGCAGGGAGGGGATGGCGTGCGTACATGCATGCTCAGGGCTGGGTGCTCAGATTGGGGAATGTGTGTGTGAGATCATAGCATCCTGGCCTCATGCTTTCTCCAACCCAGTGTGAAATGGCCCAGCCCTGCTGGGCTTCTACCACTTCCCTTGCGAGCTGATTCCACAGCCAGACACACCTCATTTGGCCGCTTTCACTGCTCTACTCCAGGCTCCCTTCGCTTTGTCAGGATCTGTCTGGTAAAGCAGTGCCTGTTGAGGTGACCAGATGCCAGGCAAGCCACTTAGAGCAGGATCCTGCCCTCCTTGCTCTGTGACATGATGCTGTCTGTGTATGGCCTGTACCCAGTGCCATCTCGTGCTGCTATCTCCTGTTGCCCCTGCGTGGTCTCACTGTTGCCTCCATGTGTTGGTGTTGCCCTGCCCTGTCGCTGGCTGATGCATGCTGCTGTATTTTCTCTGCAGGGAGTGACTCTCACGCTGTGGTCGACCTGTGGCTTGTCCCGGGGTGGGCTGTATGGAGAGTGGCAAGGAGTTATCTGCACAGGCGAGAACAGCTCGCGGGTCCAGGTTTGTGTTGCTGCTGCTGAAGGGTGTCCCTGGGGTTCCAGGCACACAGTGCCTGCAAGTGGTTACATGTATGACCCCGGGCTCCCTGAGCTCCAGCAAGATAAAGAGCTCCATTCTATCTGGTGTCTGGAGCAGCCCATTGGTTAGTGTGGTGCTCTGTCAACCAGGGGATCAGCTCTGACTCCCGTCACGGGGCAGAGTCCCAGCCTCAGGTAGTGAAGGGAGGGAGAGATGTTCCTCAATAGCACCCCTAGGGGTGAATGAAAGAGCAGTAGAGCCAAGTACCAAAGGGGATCCCATCCTAAGGGGGGTGCTGCAGCTGAGCTAGGGGAGAATGGAGTCCCCAGTGTGTCCTAATGGCTCCTGTGTGCTGGCCCTGCAGAAGTACCTTCAGCAGCTGTGGAACACCATCCTGTTCATCGCCCTGATCCTGTGCACGGGTGTGATTGTGCAGGCCCAGCGGCAGTCCCGGCAGGGCCAGCAAGACCAGGACACCGAGGTGGGCTCACTCCTCTGCTCCTCTCCTCTTCGCTCCCATTGGGGACGTGCAGCTGGGAACTGACTCTGTGCTCTGCCTTCCCAGCTGGACCTCAAGCAGCACATCCTGCGGAGGCTGTCGGCACTGAAGACCCGGCGCTACCACCCTGGCAAACACCCCTGGAGCCAGGCCCGTGACATTGATAGCTGTGCTGTCTGCTTGGACCAGTTCCACAAGAACCAGGTAGAGCCTGGCTGGGGTGAGACGTGCTGGGGTCTTGGGACCAGTGACTTGTGCACCAGCCTTGCCAGACTGCTGCTAGGGACAGACACAGGAGGTCTGCGAGAAGCCTGCTAGCCAGTGGCAGAAGCTGGGCTGAAAAGTCATAGGCGAGTTAAAGCTATCACCCCTAACCCATGGCAGAACCTGTGTATGGATTCTCCTCTGGGCACAAGAGTTCCTGCCTATGTTCAGCTCCATCCCAGTGCTCCCTGCCTAGAGCAATCCCCACCCTCTGCCCTCAGCTAGCAGGCTGCCAGCAGCTCCGCTGTGCCTGCCCCTTTCAAATACTTGCATGGTGGTTAGATGTCTCCCCAGCTGGCCTATCAGTGCATTCCACTGCAGCAGGGAGGCAGATACTGGTCTATCTGGCTCGCTGCTCTGGCCTGACACATCTCCAAGGCAGGGTGCTAAGATGGCTGTTGTGATGCATGTATTTGTCCCGGACATTCATTGCTTCGCCTCCTGCCCACAGTGTTTGCGGGTGTTGCCGTGTTCACACGAGTTTCACCGGGATTGCGTGGATCCGTGGCTGCTCCTGCAACAGACCTGCCCTTTGTGCAAGCACAACATCCTGGGTGAGAGTGGAGGGTGGCATCAGAGGGTGGCCCCCTCTACAGCTGCCTGTGCTGGCCCTGAGGCTTCAGGCCTCTCACTGTGATGTGGGCAAAGCCCTGCAAGTTCCTGGGGGCGGCTGCTGGAGGGCAGTGACTGTTGGGCTTATCCCAGCACAGCACCGTCAGACTGGGGCTGACCTGGCTGTGGATTCCTTTGACACCCCGCCCCCCCAGTGACATGCAGAAACGGGACAGACCCAGTAAATGAGCCTCATAGCTGGGATAACAGGCTGTCCACACATTGTGGCATAAATATGAGGCCAGGTCTCCCAGCCACTGCCTCCCCAGGCCCCACCTTGGTGATCTCAGCAGACTTGCAGTAGGGGGATCTGGGAGGTTTGGGGGCTCTGGGCTCTGGGAGAGGGGTGCGGTGTTGGGGGGGCAGAGGGACTCTGGGGAGGTGTGTTAAGTACACAATACCTGCGTGCTTGGGTTTAGGATCCCATGGCAGCTTCTTGCCCTGTTTTCCCTAGAGAGAGCTCACTGGCAGTGAAGGGGTTACTGACCCTCTTGATCTCCCTTCCAGGTAACTGCTGCGGTGAGAGCTAGCTGGCCTATGGACATACTGCGGGGATAGAGTCACCTGCACTCCAGGGGATGGGGGCACCAGGGAAGTGGCTCCATCAGCACAGCAGGTGGCTGAGCAGGGGGAAGCAGCAGCACTGTGCATGTGTCCCCAGGGCTGGGCAGACCCACAGCGCTGTATGCTCAGCTCAGCAGTTATCCCCAGGCAGCAGAGAGTGAGAACCTGAGCATTGCGGTGGAGAAAAGGTTCTACTCCCTTTAGAGTGCACTCAGACGGCCCTGTTTGGCAGGGGTAGAAGGCAGGGATGGATGTGGCCAAATTCTGACCTGTCTTAAATCCATGCAAACCCCCCGAGATCAGGGAGGGCAGAACTTGGCCTCTGAGTATGTGTGTAGGGGGAGGGGGTGCATCTGGGCAGCTGATCTGTCAGTATTAGTGTAGCGTCTTTGGAGGGGTGGGAGTTGTGGGGGGCAGAAGCTAAGGAGGCATCTGAGACCCCCTCAGGGGAATAAGGAAGGGATGCCAGACTTCTTAGGCAAAGTCTTAAAGGGTTAGTAGGGAAGCTCCAGCGACGATGGGAGAGGCTGGTCCATGTGGCTGGTGCGAGCACTTTGCTGTAAGTCGATTTCCCTGTGCTCCCTGGGGCAGGCTAGTTTTTCCCCCGCCCAGTGCTCCTAAGGGACAATTACTCTCTCCTTTTATAAATCTCTATTTTCTATACTCCCATGACTGCTGCTAGGAGCCCCTGGGCTGGCTCAGCTCTCGGTTACTCCTTGGCTATCTCAGCAGGGTGGCTTGGGTGTAACCGAAGGCAGTGCTGAGCCCCTCTCATCCCTCACAGAGTGGTAGCCCACACCTGGAGCAGGGGAGGGGGCCTGGAAGCTGCGTTGATCTACCATCTTTCAACATACTTCCCTTCTCACTGGCCCTTGGCAGATCACCTTGCTGAAGGGCAGGGGCAGGGGCAGGAAGTGGGGAGGGTTTGAATGCTTGCTTTATTTATACTAACTTATTAGAGAGAATGGCATGAGGTAGCTGCGGGGCGGAACAATATCCGTGGATGTGTTGCAGTGCCCAGGTCTTTGCTGGGAGCCCTGGCTGGGTCCCAGCCCCACTCAGCAGCCAGAGATTGCTGGATTTGATGCACTGTACATGTCTGTAAAGCTGCCTGCGCTATTAAAGCTAGAGCAAGGAGAAACCTGCACTATTCTTGTTGCTGTTTCTTTTACAGAACAATCCAGCACTGATTTCCCCCCGCTACTCCCTGCATGGGTTCAGTTTCCCTCTGCCTGGCTAGCAAGCCCCTTTCTCTCCTAGCCTCCAGCTGCCACTTAGAAAGGGTCCCTCCCAAAAGAACAGAAAAGTTGAAAGGGGTGTTTGCCATGGAAAAGAGCCTGGCTTGATTCTTGCTGTGAGTTCAAGGTGGTGACCTGGTTACTGCCTTAGCTGCAGGTTCAGGGTCCATAAAAATATCAGGCCATGATACATGCCAGACAGTAGTCTTTGCTCACAGTCAGGGATAGTGTGATCTCCAGGTTGGACACAGCAGTCCAGTAACTTGCCAGAGGGTGGATGTGGCCAAGCTGGTATCAGAGCTCAAGAGGCCCTGACTCCCAGTCCTATGCTTAGGCTGCTAGCCCATGCCTCTCTCCTAGAGCAAACCTTTGGGCATGTAGCCAGCTCCCTTTGCCTTCCCCGGCTTCATCTGGATGTACAAATATACCTACCCAAGGGCCACACTGGTGAGGATTACAGGAACCTGCATGCAATGCAGCCTGGCTAGTCCGATGAAGGATCATGGATTTCAAGGCCAGAAGGACCATTACGATCATCTAGCCTGCCTTCTGCCTAGTATAATACAGAGAATTCCACCAGAAGCCCACTGCATGCTGGACACTGTAGTTTCCACAGGCTGCAATGCCATGACTCAAGCCTGGGAGTGTGGAATGTAGCATAGAATGCAGTGGCATGGGCTTAGTCCTCTAGACTAGGCTAATGAACATCTGCTGAGCCTCACTTTGGTTCAGTTTTTAGGCATCTCTGCTGATGATGAATCTTATTGTGGGTTCCAATGACACTTAATCTCCCTCAGTCCAGTAAACTGGTGCTATGGCATGAGATATGAAATGGGCACATGCCCCCTGCAGATGCACAGAGCTCTCCCTGCTGCTAATCTGTGCTGTTACCCAGATCGAGGAGGCATGTTGGTTGTGCTTTATTAAAAGCCCTCAGACAAATGGTATTGCCTAATGCGGGATAAAGGAGGGAGGAGAAATTGCACATGCAATTTCTTAAGAGGGTGTTGACCAACATAAAATAGGTGGTGGGAAGCCTCACGAATTGTAATAAAGTAATTGTCAGAGGCTCTTTAAGGAGTGTCTAAGCTTAAATGTAAAATACTAGTTTACTAACAGCTCTGTCCTCTCTCTGGAAACCAAGCCCTTTCCCTGTAGGGGCAAGGATGGTCTGATCTAAGCTAGTCTTTCATCTCTAACTTCTCAGAGCCTAACTTGGTAACAGACCCATTGAAAATGAATAGAACAGTGGATGCTTTTATATAGCAGTCACTCAATAGAGTCCTTCCTGTTCTCCCCACCCCTTTTCTCGCAGTCATTTGCCAACTGCAATCTTATTGGTTAAAAGTCTTAACTCTTGAATCTTTTATTGCAACTCAACTCTCTGCCCTGTTTCCTCCTGCCCTTGCAGCACAATGTGCTGTCAAAACCCAACCAGGATGGGGCAGGGGTGTGCAGCAAGCACTGGATGTTAAACCACAGGAGGGGGTATGATCCAGGCTGTGATGGAGCTCTTGATTCCTAGCCCCCCCCCAAGGGGCTCCTATGTGGGAACAGAGTGATCTCTCCTGCTGGAAGGTGGGAAAGCACACAGCCTTTTACATGGGTTCTGTTTTCATGAGATCCTCTGGATCCCTGAGAAGATCCCTCAGTCCTTTCGTCCTTCCCACCTCCTCCTGGGCAGCCTCCCTCACAGCAGCCATCCTGCTGCTCCGGGAGGTCCGTCTGGTTCTCCTTGTGGAGCTGCCAATGATTCTTCCTCCACCAGAGGAGATGCTGTTTGCAAGGCATGACGTCACAGAATATCAGGGTTGGAAGGGACCTCAGGAGGTCATCTAGTCCAACCTCCTGCTCAAAGCAGGACCAATCCCCAACTAAATCATCCCAGCCAGGGCTTTGTCAAGCCGGGCCTTAAAAGCCTGTAAGGAAGGAGATTCCACCACCTCCCTACGTAACCCATTCCAGTGCTTCACCACCCTCCTAGTGAAATAGTGTTTCCTAATATCCAACCTAAACCTCCCCCACTGCAACTTGAGACCATTGTTCCTTGTTCTGTCTTCTGGTACCACTGAGAACAGTCTAGGTCTATCCTCTTTGGAACTCCCTTTCAGGCAGTTGAAAGCAGCTATCAACTCCCCCCTCATTCTTCTCTTCTGCAGGCTAAACAATCCCAGTTCCCTCAGCCTCTCCTCATAAGTCATGTGTTCCAGACCCCTAATCATTTTTGTTGCCCTCTGCTGGACTCTTTCCAATTTTTCCACATCCTTCTTGTAGCGTGGGGCCCACAACTGGACACAGTACTCCAGATAAGGCCTCACCAATGTCGAATAGAGGGGAATGATCACATCCCTCGATCTGCTGGCAATGCCCCTACTTATACAGCCCAAAATGCTGTTAGCCTTCTTGGCAACAAGGGCATGCTGGTCAACTCATATCCAGCTTCTCGTCCACTGTAACCCGTAGGTCCTTTTCTGCAGAACTGCTGCCTAGCCATTAGGTCCCTAGTCTGTATCAGTGCATGGGATTCTTCCATCCTAAGTGCAGGACTCTGCATTTGTCCTTGTTGAACCTCATCAGATTTCTTTTGGCCCATTCCTCTAATTTGTCTAGGTCCCTCTGTATCCTATCCCTACCCTCCAGTGTATCTACAACTCCTCCCAGTTTAGTGTCATCTGCAAACTTGCGTCCCCCATAAGCTGACCTACCTGACTCCAGCAAGTGGCCCATCTCAGTTAGGAAGCAGTGAGTGGCAGAGAAGCCCTGGGCTCCCACGTGGCACAGCCCTTTTGAGTCTCTTTCACTGTCACAGACAGCAGCCCTGCACTCGGAGGGAGCCTTGGGGATGAACAGTAAACAGCTTTATTTGTGTCCCTAGCTGAACACCTCCAGCAGGGGTTGCTCTCCTGGGGTTCTATTTCTGGTGGTTCCTGGGGCTGTGAGCTGAGCGGGCCTGGACTCTGGCTGCGCTGCCTTTCCCTTTCAGTCTGGCGTAAGTGTTGATGGCCGAGTTCTCGACTGGAAGGGAGACGCAGGACATTGCCTTCCACGTGGCCTCTGCGGACGATGGCTTTAGATGGCTGCTTGGCGGTCTCTGGAGTGCTGTGCTCTGGCTGCTGGCTTGGCCACTCGCAAGCCGATGGGGCACTGTGCTGCTTGGAGGTCTGTGTGCGAGGGAAGGGTTGCTGTAGGAGAAGCAGGACAAGGCATTAGAGATGCAGCCCCTGAGGCAGAGAAAGTCACATAAGAATGGCCCTACTGGGTCAGACCAAAGGTCCATCTAGCCCAGGATCCTGTCTTCCGACAGTGGCCAGTGCCAGATGCCCCAGAGGGAATGAACAGAACAGGTAATCATCAAGTGATCCATCCCCTGTCACCCATTCCCAGCTTCTGGCAAACAGAGGCTAGGGACACCATTCCTGCCATACAAAGTCTCCATGCAAACCAAGCCCTACAGCTCCTCGCTGGGGAGGGACGGGGAGTGTTTAGAGCAGGCCTCCTCACCCTGTGGAAGCCTTTTGGGGGTCCATCATGCCGTCCTTGGAGCCAGTCCTGGAGGAGGAGCGAGCCCAGAGCTGGGTCTGTGGGATGAGCTGGGGAGAGGAGAATTCAGGGTTAGAACCTCTCTGGTCACTGCTTGATGCTGGGAGCTCCCCCTGCATCTGCAGGAAGCCATGGCTGGGATGCATCAGAAAGAACATTCCTCCCCATCGTGCACCTCGTTCACGGCGCTATCATGGCTGGTGTCTGTCAGGGACTGACTGAGAACTGGATGGGTGACATCTAGGCCCCAAAGGCCTCCAGTGCTTGTGGGTGTCTGCGTTATCTAGTGTCAAGTGCTTTCCTTGCACTGGGCCCAAGGAGCTCCAGGGTGTGAGGAAAGTCTCTCCTACCATCTGTCTGGTGAGAAACCACTCCATTCTGGGCTTAGTCTTCTCCCAGCTGGAGGCCATGGCTTTGGATGCTCCTGTTTGATGACCGGAATGGGCTGGGCCATCGTGGAAAGGGCCTTGCACCGACAAGATGACTGAAACTTGGCCTTGTGTAGAGGGCCAGCCCAAGGCCTGTGCTCCACTGGTCCAGAGATGTAGGGCTATTTCTGCTGGATTACCCCAGCAGGCTGGGACCAGTGCATGAGACGCTGTCTGGACACAAGATGGAAACTGGTCTCAAGAACAGACCTTTACTGTTGTTTTTGTCTACAAAAACCAAGTTCGCAACAAAGCTGGTGTCAATCTCCCTTGCAATAGTCCACCATGCACTGAGCACCCCTGTGGACCAACTGTTCCATAGAGAGCTCGGATTCATCCTGTTTCCATGCAAGGGAGATCAAAATGGGCTATGGAGTTTGTGCGCAGCAGACTAGGGCGAGGTAGATTCACACCCTGACTTGCTGTGAACTTGGGCCTGGTCTAAACCTAAAAATTAGATAGACCTGACTAAAGCACTCAGGGCTGTGAAAAATTTTGCACTCCGCAAATCCTTCCGTTGACCTAGCTACTGCCTCTCGGAAAGGTGGCTTAACTACATTGACGTAAAAGCTTCCGTCGACATAGGAAGCTTCTATGCTACAGTGGCACAGCTGCCATGCTGTAGCTGTAGCTGCTGAAGTGTAGGCATGACCTTCATGTTCCTTTCAACAAGCCCTGAGCCTGATTGCTGTGGCCCATGACCGGACCACACAGCCTCCCCACTGCTGTAATGCTGGGCTCATCTCCAGGAAGAGGCTCCAAAAGGCCCAAGCTTTTCTTTCAGCTAGGACTTAATTCTTAATAGCTGTGGGCATCTCCCAGCAGCAGTGCGCTAGAAGCAGCGTGCTGACATGGAGGCTACCATTGCAGAGCTTGTCACCTCTTCAAACATGCTGCGCCTACCTCCCCATTGCCTTGCTCCTTATCCAGTGCAAATGGGTGTGAAATGCTCCCCATCTGGTAGCGTTTGGCACTGGTGAAAGTGACAGCGTAAGGTGCAAGCCAATGGTGAGTCAGGCCCGCCGAGTCTCATGCCTTCAGCCTAGTGCTTGTCTTTTAACAAGGAGAATGTTAAACCAACCCTTCCTCAAGGAGGCAGTCTACAGAACACATGATGCAACTGTGGCCCGAGGGATGGCACAGGCTTGAAGAGCAGCAAAGAAGCAGAAAAACTTGCTAGAAAATAACTTACATTAATATCACTGCACTACAGCCAAAATGCTTCTGAAATAAATGTAGTCAAACTTTACTAATTCTGGGTCACTGAGAATGAAAATGATGCTTACAAGTGTTGATTGGCTCTAGTTTTCAAGATATGCTATTGAGTCAGTCTATACGACCCTTGACTTGGGAATGGCGGAGGATAAGGGAGTAATAAAGGGAAGGGATCTCAATTTAAACCAGAAATGACTAAAATACATTTTTGACTGGATGTATGAATAAATCTATGACTGATTTTGGACAGTACTTGCTTTTTAGGCAAAACAATGAATGATGCAATCTGAAGCTGGTATTACGTCATACATGATATGAATTGCATCATGTTATTCCTAGAAGTCATGGATGATGCAATCATAACCAAGCTTACATCACTCTGCTGAACAAACTGCCCTATATCAGCTCTAGAAATCATACAGTGTCGTGCTCTCTTATTTGTCAGTGTTTGATTTTGCAAAGGGACATATTTCTGTTTAGCCAAAGTGAGCAGAGATGCCTCGTACTTGTGTGAACAGTGCAGATAACTTCTGCTATGTTTGTGGTGAAGTGACTTTTGCATCACAAAAGCGCAGTATAACCACTATGGTTAAGAAAGCCTATCACCTTTATTTTGGCTGCAAAATTGGAGATCAGGACAGGAGGTGGGCCCCACACATATGCTGCAACACTTGTGCAACGAATCTTCGCCAGTGGTTGAACAGGAAAAAGAAATCTATGCCTTTTGCAGTGCCAATGATTTGGAGAGAGCCAACAGATCTCAACAGAGCCAACAGCAATTGTTACTTCTGCATGGTGCCTCCAGTTGGGAAAGGGTGTCAAAGAAGAAAAAGTGGACTGTGCATTATCCAAACATTCCATCAGCCATAGTACCCCACGGAGAAGGACTGCCGGTTCCTGATGCACCAGAATCATTCTCACTTGAGTCAGACGAGGAAGAGGATGAAACTTCTGGTCCTGAACCATCAATGTCACAGGACCCACATTTTCTCCCATTCTCCTCCTCTGAACCACACCTCATAACACAAGGTGAACTGAATGACCTTGTCACGGATTTGGAACTACCCAAGAGTAAGGCAGAGCTGTTGGGCTCCAGACTACAGTAATGGAATCTCCTGGCAGGTGATGTTAGGGTTTCCATGTTCCGTGACCGTCAAAAGGATCTTGTCCCATTCTTCTTCATGGAAGGTGATCTTGTAGCCTGCAACAACATCGATGATGTGATGGCAGCCCTCAACATCGTTCACGATCCAGATGAGTGGAGACTGTTCATTGATTCATCGAAGACGAGTCTTAAAGCTGTTTTACTGCATAATGGCAATGTTTTGCCATGCAGTCCATATGAAGGAAACCTAGGACAACAACTTTTGAGGTGCATAAACTATGACCAACATCAGTGGCAGCTTTGTGGCGATTTGAAGGTTGTTGCTCTCTTGCTTGGTCTGCAGACTGGATACACAAAGTACTGCTGTTTTCTCTGCGAATGGGATAGTCGTGCAAGAGATTCCCACTACATCAAGAAAGATTGGCCACTCCGACTGTCATTGGAGCCTGGGAGGAAAAGTGTTCAGCATCCACCACTTGTTGAATCAAGGAAGATTTTGTTACCACCCTTACATATCAAGCTGGGTCTGATGAAGAACTTTTTGAAGGCCATTGACAAAACACAAGCAGCTTTCAAGTACCTCCATGGAAAATTTCCAAGGTTAAGTGAAGCTAAGATAAAGGAAGGTGTCTTCGTTGGTCCTCAGCTTCGTGGACTTCTTCGAGATGATGCATTTGACCATGCACTGCGTGGCAAGGAAAAGACGGCATGGAAAGCCTTCCAGTTAGTGGCAATAAATTTTCTCGGAAACAACAAGGCAGACAACTACAGGTTGTTGGTGGAAAACCTCCTCAAGGCATACAAAAACCTTGGTTGCAACACGTCACTAAAGATACATTTTTTGCACACTCATCTAGATTTTTTTCCATCGAACTGCGGAGCAGTGAGCGACGAGCACGGCGAGCGATTTCACCAGGACATTGCAACAATAGAGAAACGCTATCAGGGCAAATGGAGCCCATCAATGCTTGCAGACTATTGCTGGACAGTGACAAGAGATGCTCCATTTAATGAATACAAGAGACAAGCCAAGAAGTGCCGAGTAGACACTGAATAGGACTAAACTATGTACAGAATAGTTTTTTGCCTTTTGTTTCATAATAAATTTGATTTATATAACCCTTTTGCTAATTTTTAAAGTGTTACATAAAC
This sequence comes from Trachemys scripta elegans, assembly GCF_013100865.1. Taxonomy (NCBI): domain Eukaryota; kingdom Metazoa; phylum Chordata; order Testudines; family Emydidae; genus Trachemys; species Trachemys scripta. Next base: position 31,719,414 of record NC_048312.1, on the reverse strand, counting down.
AGGACAGGTGAAATATTATCATGGAAAGCAACCATAAACACATGAAAAGACCTAGGTTTACAATTTATGATTAAAACTCTACTATCTACACAATATACATAGACATAAAATGTAAAAACTTAAATATCTTAGAAACAGTAGCCGATCAGTTGTTTTAATTGTCATCTTTGAATTCAGCACATCAAATACATAATAAATAGCACATTTTATCTCTGAAGCAGACGACTTCTCAAAAATTGTAGACCAGTGTATTCTTCTGCCTTGGTAATACAGCTAAGGAACCCTTAATCGCTAGGCTTGACTAACATGCAACTCCATCATCTGATTGCAGCAGCCTTTTCCAAGAGTAGGGCTCAGGTTTGAGTTGAAAAGTGGGAGGGCTTAAATGAGAGAGGTGACCGTCCTATGTGCAATTACTGGGGGGCCTCAGTCTGGCCAAACCTGGCATTCTTATTTATTTGTATTGGTATAGTACTGTCCTGGTCTGCGCCGCCCCAACAAAGGGATCTCTGCCCCAAGATTTACAAGCTAAGTAACGATGAGTGGAGAGGGACAAGTGTACAGCAAGAAGGGCTGCTGTAGGGTATGCCTGGGGGGCACCAGTAAAGCTGAGCGGAGAGGCCAGGATGGGAAGAGCATTAGCTTTCTCTACAGCTCCTGTCTTACTGCTCCCTGTCCCGAGGGGTGAGATTAATTCCTTACTGTTGTGAGTTCCAAATGAGCTCAAAATTAAAGCTCAGACAGATGGACGAGCCCCCTAGCAGTGCTTCTCTAAAGGCCTGGACAGATCCAGTAGCATAGCTGTGGGGGAGCAGGGGGAGCGGCCGCTCCCACTGAGCACATTCCCCAAAAGTGGCGCTTTTCTAATTTTTGCACTCACTCAGGGGCGCTTCCCAGCAGGGGCGGCACATCCGGGTCTTTGGGGCAATTTGGCAGCGGGTTCTTCAGTTGCTCCGGGTCTTCAGCAGCACTTAGGCAGCAGGTCCTTCAGTTGCTCTGGGTCTTCGGTGGCACTTCGGCAGCGGGGTCTTCAGTCTTTGGCAGCAAGACTTGGGTTTTTCTTTTTTTTTTTTTTTTTTTTTTCTTTTCTTCGCTGCTTCGCAGCAGGTGGTGCCTTTTTTTGTGTTCGCTCCCCCTGCTGTTAGAACCTGGCTACACCACTGGACAGATCCCCCTCCTACCCCTATAGGTTTTGGGTCAGGCGCTGTATGTGTCTTCGCTGCACTCCAGACGAGGGATTTCTTTGCTGTTTGTCACTGAAAATAGCCATAGTGTCCACGGCTACCAGAGAACCACTGCCCTGTGCATCTGGCCAGACATTTAGCTGGAAGGGTCTTCCCTTTCCAAAATCAGAGGGAAAAATGAGGAACTGGACTAAGCCTAGCAAAGAACAGACTGTACTGACAGTCAGACATGGCCTGAGCTATTGCAGTGTATTGCAGCCCATGTCCCATTCCCAGGCAGAGCAAGGCATGGGTTCAGCAGCACTCATTGTCTGCTTTTCTATGCAGCCTCTAGGAGCCTGCTCTGGGAAGAGAAAGGCTGCTCTCACCACAGCCTACAAACAGCTCCCTGGTCATGGGAAGCCCAGGGCTGCCCTTAGGCTTTTGCTTCGATTGAGTGAATGACTATTGTAACTCCTAATTCTGCTGGCGCCCAGCCAGCGCAGTGAGCATGCCTAGAGCCTGGTTTGGCAGCATGTGCTGAGCAGAGCACAAGGGCTTACGTGTCACATGCTGATGTGGTGCTGACCCACTTCAGCTCAGCTGCTCGCTCTTTAACGTGCTCTGCCAGGGCCTGGGAAGAGGGGTCAGTCCTAGCACCCACTGCTCGTTTGCCAGCACAGGGTTTTGTTTGTGAAATATAAAACTGATGCTAAACTGACTCAGTCCCAGGGAAGGTTCCCAGAGTCCCCCGTGATCCCAGAACCCAGAATCGGCCCCAGGAAGGACCCCAAACCCCCCCTGTGATCCCAGAGCCCAGGATCGGCCCCAGGAAGGACCCCAGAGCCCCCTGTGATCCCAGAGCCCAGGATCGGCCCCAGGAAGGACCCCAGAGCTCCCCTTTGATCACAGAGCCCAGATTAGCTGCAGGCCCACATGAAGAATATTAATACAGTAATTGCCCTCTGGAACAGGCGCCATGCTCAGCAGAGAGCCTTGCTCACGCCCCCCGCCTAGGCCCATGCTGGGGAAGTGACAACTGAGATTTCCAGACTTGGGTTATTCAGGAGACCTCAGTCCAAACGCAGTGGCTCTTTAGATCCAGTTTTCCAGCTGAGCCAGCTATAGAGCAAGGAAGTCATGTGACTTCCACCCAAGGCCTCCCAGCAGTTTTGGCACATTCCAACAGTCTGCACTCATTTCTATTTTAAATTAGAGCCCAGACTCATACTGGTTCTGACCTACAACTGTGCTCTCGTTACTAGATTGCATTGCCGCAAGGGGGAATGGAATGGGGCATATAAGCCTCACTGAGATGTACAGGGAGGCAGAATCAAACCTTCAGCAGTAGAGAACAGAGGTAGGGGGATTAGTCCTGGAGCACAGGCTGTGTGAAAATGGTCCTGTGCTTCTAGCCCCCAAGAACAGTGGGGGGGGGGGGTGTCCCTCAGCCCCTATAGGGATCATGGGATGGATCGCCTATTCCTCAGCTTTCAGGAGCCACAGGACACGTCTCCTATTCCCCAGCCCCAAATGGGATAGGTCAACTATTCCCCAGCTCCACCACCTCCAGGAGCCACAGGACGGGTCTCCTATTCCCCAGCCCTAAAGTCTACTGAGAGTGGGATGTGTCCTAAGTCCCCCTGTTGTACAGTCTCGAGAGAGCACAGGATAAGCCTCAATCCCCCATTCCCAAAGTCTAGAGAGACCATGGGATTGGCCTCCAACCCCTCTGCTCCAGAGTCCCAGGGGATATGGGATGGGTCACGGACCCTCCATGTCCAGTAGGGATCCCACTGTTGCACTGACCCCCGATTCTGCCTGCACTGCCAACTGCCTATTGATATTCAACAGCTGCCCCCCTTGCACTGAGAGGTGCCCTCTCCACCTGTGGACAGACTCACCCTTAACACTCCTTCCTGGGCTGTTTCTTTCATTTTGGCTAGTGCGGTCCTGAGCCGCGAGTTCTCTTCCTCCAGGACGCTGATGCGGATGTTGTTCGCCTGCAGCTGCTTTTCCATGTCATCAGCGATGTCCCCAGTGCCTGCAATGAAACAGGATTCTCCTTCACAATGGGGCAAAGGGAGTGGGTGTGCACAAATCCTCTGGATACAGCAGGGCTAGCGCATGCATGCGTGCATGTCTGTCCCCAACTCCTCCTGAGAAGGACATTCCCCTTCGCCTCCTGGCACTGACAGTCCTGGAGCATGTGCAGGTAACCTCTAGTAATGCTGTAAAGCAGTAGTTCTCAAACTTTTGTACTGGTGACCCCTTTCACACAGCAAGCCTCTGAGTGAGACTCCCCCCTAATAAATTAAAAACACTTTTTATATATTTAACACTATTATAAATGCTGGAGGCAAAGCGGGGTTTGGGGTGGAGGCTGACAGCTCGTGACCCCCCATGTAATAACCTTGCAACCCCCTGAGGGGTCCCAACCCCCAGTTTGAGAACCCCTGCTGTAAAGCACAAGCAGACTGGCTGGTCCAGTCCTCTCATGTAGTCTAGGGACGATAATTATGCCACAGACATTGCAGGGCCAAAGCAGAAAGGATGCAGCAATGGTAGTGAGAAAGCTGTATTCTCGTTAACCAGCATGTGATTCCTCTGGTAACTAAAGTGACCGCTTGCGAGTGCAGGGTCTGTGCTGTGTGTAAGGCAGTGGGGAAATAGAGGAGGAGGAGGAGGAGTGGGAGACCAGCCTCCAACCAGTGACTTTCCCAGGGTACAAAGCTAGGAAGAGAAATCGTACCCCAGGGGCAGCTAGTCGCAAGCCACATGTGACACAACCCTCCTGTGATGGGCAACAGAGGGTCAAGATGCAAGAAGTGAGGTTCTTACCCACGAAAGCTTATGCTCCCAATACTTCTGTTAGTCTTAAAGGTGCCACAGGACCCTCTGTTGCTTTTTACAGATTCAGACTAACACGGCTACTCCTCTGATACTCGACCTCCTGCGATGGTGTGTTCACCCCACACTGGCATTGAAGGGGTTAAGGTGGCAAGGGAGACCAATTAGCCATAGGCTGCACCTGTGAGGGAGCTAACTGACAATGATTCTAATTGAGAATGAAGTTCATCTGGGCAGGAACAAGTGGGAGTATCTACAAAACTGAGGAGCTGAGGCTAGCAGAGGTCCTATTGGGATCCAGGAAGTCGATGGGCGAAGCCCGCCCACTACTAAAGGATCGCCTAAGTGGGGTCCACAGGACCTGGAGACCAAAAAATTACAGGGGACAACTAATAAAAGAACAGGGACAGGAGTGGGGTCAAATGAAGTGAACCAGATGGGGACACTGAGCAGAGAACCTTGGACAGCAGGCTAGCAGAGGTGGCAGAGAGATAAGCCTGCAGATGCACCCCTGATACAAGGGGGAGAGCAGGAGCCTGAAAAGGCAGCACAGGAAGCTGTCCAGGGAAGGAGCAGTAAAGTCCAAGAGAGCACAGACCTGGACTGTGGGTTTGAGGGTCCCCGGATTGGAACCTGGTGCAGAGAGTGGGCCTGGTTCCCCTACCAGCTGCTGTGGGAGTGGTGCAGTGGAGATGGAGACTGCCTGAGACTTTGTGGGAAGAGACTGATGAGACCCCAAAGGGGAGGATGATGGTGACTTGGCCGGAGAGAGGCTACAGCTCCTGATGAGTGAGAGAGGCTGTAGAGCAAGTGACTGAGGCAATGGAACAGACTATGGTGAACTAATTCCCCAGCTGAACCAGGAGGAGGCACTGCTGAGCGGTGAGTAGCACATCCCATTACACCTCTGACCCTGCCATGCTACTCTGAAGGACAGCAAGAATTGCAAGAGTACTCATTCTTAGCTGAAGTTTGTCTCTGCCACTTTGCCAGGATTGTGTTGTCCTCATTAATCTCCCATTGTGCCCATCAGCCACCCTCTAACCCAGGGGTTCTCAACTTTTTTCTTTCTGAGCCCCCTCCCCTTCCAAACATGCTATAAAAACTCCATGGCCCACCTGTGCCACAACAATGGCTTTTCTGCTTATAAAAGCCAGGACCAGTTAGGAGGTAGCAAGCAGGGCAATTGCCTGGGGTCCCCGTGAAGCTAAGTTGCTCAGGCTTTGGCTTCAGCTCCCAGTGGTGAAGCTCAGGGCCCTGGGCTTCAACCCCATGCAGTGGGGCTTCAGCTTTCTGTCCTGGGCCCCAGTGAATCTAACATTGGCCCTGCTTGGCAGACTCCCTAAAACCTGTTTGAGGCCCCCCAGGGGACCCTGGACCCCTGGTTGAGAACCACTGCTCTAACCCACAGCCCTCACCCATGCCCAACACTCATTCAACTGTCTGTCAGAGGCTTCTGCGCTTCGCCTCACCTTCTGGGCATTAGTGTCAGCACTGGAGACCAGGCTGTGTTCTTGAACCATAGACCAGTCTCAGCTCCAAAGGGCCAGCCATCTTACCTGGGTGCCCAGCAAAAGTCTCCCTTGGAAGCATGCTGCTGAATTCCCCTTTTAGTGATGTGACATCCCACCACAAAGTGGAACATGCTGAACAAGTGAACCGAAATGCATCCTCCCCCACCCCATTACATTCAAGCAGCTTCCACATGTCCACAGACCAATCTCTTCCCTTAGCTGGAGGCTTTAGGACAGACTCTTTGGCTGATATGGCCACTGCACCAGCTGCATTCCCCGCCCACCCTCCAGCACTAGGGCATGTGAGGCCAATGGGTCCTATTGGGTGATGGAGGTGGGCTGGGAGGAAGAAGAGGGCATGGTAGAGTGGCGCTCCACTGGCATAAAGTCATTGACTACCTTACTCCACAGCAACTCTATCTTACACTGGGACTAGGCCTGCAGGATGGTGGAGCTGATGCTCACTTCCTGAGGATGCTCCCTCCTTCTTCCCTGCACCAGACCAAGCTTGGATACAGTGGAGAACTGAGCTCTTTGTTATAAAAGGACATGGGGTAGCAAGAGGAACTATGGAGGGCTGTGCCCAGTTACACTTCACTAAGCACCATGCAACCCATCAACTGCAGAACACTGGGGCAGGTAGGCTGCTAGCGGAACCTTTCCAGGTGGAATTATCTTGTCCCACTGTACTAAAAACATGCCATCCTGATCTGCAGGGATGTTGTGTGACCAGAGGAACCTCTATTCCAGATCCTACCAGACATCCCTCCTATGGACACATGGCCAAGATCAGCTGTATCTGACTGTTAGCCAAAGGTGGGTTTAGGGGGATGTAGACAGAATCATAGAACATCAGGGTTGGAAGGGACCTCAGGAGGTCATTTAGTCCAACCCCCTGCTCAAAGCAGGACCAATCCCCAGACAGATTTTTGCCCCAATCCCTAAATGACCCCCTCAAGGATTGAGCTCACAACCCTGGGTTTAGCAGGCGAATGCTCAAACCACTGAGCTATCCCTCCCCCCCAAATACACAGCTGCAGTCTGTAAAGGGTTAAGATGACCACATGACTCTATGCTATGTTATGGGTCACATCTCATAGTCACTTGTCTTGTGGGCGATCCCTCTGGACTGCAACTCTGTTTTTTTTTTCAGTGGGATAGTTTGTTTAATTGAAAGTCTGATTTTTATATTTGTGTAATTCTAAAACAGCTGCTGGAATCGCACACTCCCATGTATATGAGCTGGGGGATACGTGCCCTCTAGGGCACTCAGTGCATGAGCACTATTGAGGTGGGGGTGGGGGGTAGAAGTCTGTTGCTGTCCATTCTGGTGTGTGCTACCCCCTGCACAGGCTCTTACTGTCTGCTGCCCCACCCCATGCCCTCTCTTACTCTCAAACTGCGCCTCAGCAGGGATGTGGAGGTCTGGAAAGGACACCAGCAGCCTCTCCCTCTCCTTCAGCTCCTGGAGCAGCTCATCCAGCTCAGAGATGTTCCTGAGTAGTTCAGATGTAGACTGCTCGAAGCTCAGCTTCTCCTGCTGCAGGTTCTCCATTAGCTGCTGCACTGGACAGGAAGAGTATGGCTAGGTTTCATCAAGCTCCTTCCCTGCTGTGGTCCCAGCTCAGAGTGATTCTGCCCAGGGGAGAGTGTGAGGGAGGGGGGTGCTGCAAAGTGGCTAGGAGAGGAGAAGAGTTCATCATGCAGCTGTAACATTGCCTTCAGGGCTGAATCTGATCTCCTTGTCCAGTGAGGGGCACACCAATGTGATGAACCATTGGGTCTCCGTGTGATGTGGGAGCACCAGCACCAGACAGATGTGGCACTTGTCCCGGAATGCCCACAACCTTCAGTGCCTAACAGGGCTCTGCTGAGAGGGCCAGTCCCTGAGGCCCCTGCTCCTTGCTTGGAACACATTCCCATCAGTCAGAGGGAGAAGGACTGAGTAAAATGGAGTAGCGTTCTCAAGAGTGGCCCAGCGATGCTAACCATGGACAGATGGCCTGGCTGGAGCCAGTGCAAGAGGAAGCCATCTCAATGCTCTTCACTGTTCTCTCAAACCTCCATCATTGTGCAGTGTAGCCTGTTCACCCTCACCCCACCCCAAGCACACTGGCACTCCATGGTGTACCCAAGTGGGGGGCATTCATTCTGAGCCCCTTAATGGCCCTGAGCCCCTTAATGGCCCCCTCCCCCACAGGACCTCAGCAGTTCAGCTCTAACTCCCCTTTCACTGCCTCTCAGGAGAGCCCCTACTGCTGAAGGAACACCTTGCTGCTCTGGGGACATTAACGCTGACCTGCTGGGCTTCGAGCTGGCCCTGAACCTGCCGCTTCTCAGCCTGTGTCTCCTTCAGCTGTTGCTCCAGCTTAGCCTTGTCGTCCTCCGCTTCGCCTAGGCTGGCCCTCAGCTCCTCACACTCCTGATCCAGGCAGTCCAGCTGTTGCAACAGGGCCCTCTGCTTGGCCTGGAGCGACTTCACAGAAAGAGGAAGGCAGATAATATGTACAGATGTCACCCTCAGCAGCTCAAGTAGCTTTAAAGCAGGAAGGGTAATAAGAAGGGGGGCAAAAGTGTGTGATGGGGGGAGGCAAGAGGAGCCTACCTGGGTGTTCAGCTTGGCCCACATTACCAAGGAAGTGTGTGACCCACTAGTATGCCACAGCCTGTGACATAAGTGCCAACTCCATGGGTGCTCAGAGGCTGGAGCACCCGTGGGGAAATATTAGCGGGTGCTCCGCACCCACCAGAAGCCAAGCTCCCCCCTCCTAGCCTCCTGCTCTCCCCGCCATGTGGCGTCCCTGCTTTCCTCCTCCCCCGCCGCTTAACAGCTGTTTGGCGGTGCTTAGGACTTTCTGGGAGGGAAGGGGAGGAGCAGGGACATGGCGTGCTCAAGGGAGGAGGCAAAGAGGCGGGACAGGGACTTGGGGGAAGGGAGTGGAATGGGGGTGGGGACTTTGGGGAAGGGGTGGAATCGGGTTGGGGCAAGGGTGGGGTAGGGGTGGGGATGGGGGGGGTGGAGCATCAACTGGGCAGAGGGGATGTCGGTGCCTATGGCCTGTGATATGTGTAGGTAGAAACAGAGGGCACGAGAGAGAGTTTCCTCTGCCTGCAGCACCAAATGGGCACCGGTGGGCACAGTTGCCAACTTTCACAAAGTAAATAAGCATCCCGAATTGCACAATAAAGCCAAAAATCAAGCTAATCCCATTTCAAAACAAGCCAATCCCTAAGAACCACAATACTCTGTGACTAGATCCTCCCAGTGTGCAGTCTGGGACCATGGTGGGCCTGCTGTGCACCCCTGATTCTGTCCTTGCCCCTGCTTGCCGGGAGCTAATAAAAAAAAAAAAAAAAAAAAAAAAAAGCTACAAGCCAAAAACTAGCCAACAAGCAACTCACAAGCCAATTAAGCCAAAAACAATTTCTGGTTTTTTGCGGGTTTGGCATGTCTGCCAGTGGGCCTGGTTCTAGGGGAGATCAGGCTTCTCCAGCTTTCACCAAAAGCATGGGGTCCTGCCCACCTGTGCCTAGAGTGCTCCCTGAAATGCTGGAATTGATCAGTGGCCATTTTCAAAAGTGAGCTTGTTACTGACAGCAAAATGCCCCTGCGCTGAGGGTATGAAATAGGCACAGAGGGGATACTGACGAAGGTAAGTAAGTTGCAACCATCCATCGGACAGGCTGCTTTCAGAAGGCAGCTCCCCCGCAGGTAAAGGTGACAGCGCACAAGTAAGATGGCAACATTGCTCAGGTGCACAGCTCCTCTCTACCTGTCCGATACTCACCTCTTGAACAAAGGGATAGCACAAGATATTGCCAGGGAAGTACAAGCAAAGCAACGCGGGGCGGGGAGGGGAGCAGGAACACTGAGCTGAGCCCTCAGCTTCCCATAGAGACCCTGTTTACAATCCTGGCATAAGTCTTAAATGAAAACAAGGCTGGGCAGCAGCAGAAGGAGCAGAACAGAAGAGATGGGATGACGGGAGAGGTATGGATAGAGCAGCATGGACAAGGACTAGCCAGAGAGGGCCTAGTGGAGAGTAGAAGGGAGTTAGATTCGGGTAAGGTAGGGAGCAACAGGCCCGGTTCCTCCCATGGCCACACCTCCTCATGCCTGAGCATGCTTTCCACTTTGGCCTTCTCCTTGTCCAGCTGGGTGGTGGCCCCACTGAGCGTGTGGCTTGCGTTCTCCAACTGGCTGGTTAGCAGCTGCACTTGGTCTTCCAGCTTCGTCATCTGGCTCTTGTGGGCCATCTTAGTCCTCATCTCCTCCAGCAGGGTGCTTTTGGTCAGCTCTGTGAATACACAACATCCTATAACCAATGCTGTGGATGGGAGGAGCTCATAATGGGGGAAAGGGGAAAGATGGGCTCTTCCTTCCCAGGTTCCATGATCCTGTGGGAAGTGGATGAGCTAGGGGAGAGAAAGCTTTCTGGCATGACTTAAATTCTCTAATAGATCCCCTCCCAGAAGGCTAGCCACCGTTCTCACTTGGGCCTGCAACCTTGTGAGTCCCAACACATGGTGCTAGCACCCCAGGGCAAACACATTCATGTATCAGCCTGGTAGACAGGCTTCACAGATAGTCTTTAAGGGCCACACTGTGGCTGGCTCTGCATGGGTGCATGAGATGGGGGAAGGTGGCACATGGAGCCTTCCCCTTGTGTAAGCAGGAAGCAGAGAGATTGCATCATGCTGGCATTAGTCTTCCCAAAGCCACGGGCCTACCTCTGAACCAAGAGCTGGCTTGGTGCAGGAGGAGCACTGCTATACCCATCAGATGGGTGGCAGAGAACAGTCAACCAAGAGCCCTGGGAGGAATTTTGGAAGTCAGCCAGGAGTCCATTTGTGGCTCCCACTGCAGCATAGCTTCTCCCCACAACCTGTAAGGAATAACCTAGCCCCAAGGCTTCTCTTCCTAGGGATTCAAGTTTGCTGTTCCCTGTGCTGAAGTGTCTGAGATTCTGAGAGGCTCATGGGATCTTGCCCCAGCCCCCAGGATTCTCCCTAGTGTGTTACCTGGGCAGTGGAGGTTAGAAGGCACTCAGATACTACAACGATGGAGGTCATTTAAATACATTGGTGCTGATTCTCCTCTCACTTACAGCAGTGCTAATTGGGAGCAACCCCACTAAAGTCAACAGAACTACACTGGTGTAAAAACAGCGTGAGAGGAGAATAAAATCTATGGATGAGATCAGTTGGATGGATGAGCCCATGAGAATTCTTACCCAGCTCTCGCATGGTAGCTTGCTGTGACAGCAGCTCTTCTTTCAAGGTGGAAATTCTCTCCTCCAGCACAACAGCTCCTAAAGCAACCAGAACAAACAACTTAGCAAGGACCTCCCAGGTCCTTTACAGCACTTATCTACACATAACAATCACGCCATGGCATTTCTCATCAAATGAGTGCATCACTCTATGCTTCACAAATGGAGGAGCCAGGAAAAACAACATCGCTGATCATCTTTATTATTTACTGAACTTCTGGTCTTAAGACGCCTGACTTTCCAGCCAGAGGGATATGGAAAATTTGTGTGTTTAAAAAAAAACTCTTGAAAAAAGTTGTGAAATAGTTTTTCTGGAAACAGATGTGACACATACAGAACACAGGATGGGATGGGGCCAAGATTTTATTGACACTCATTAGGGACAAGCTACATAATGCACCACTCATTACCAATGCCAGAATCCCAATAAACACTTGATATCATCACACCAAGTGTGGGTGTGGGGGGCAGAAGAGAGCGAGAGAGATGTCACCCACTGGCACAGCTGCATCAACAGACTCAGGTCACCTGTGTTCTCACTCTTTAGGTTGGTGAGGATCAGCTAGATGATCAAGCATATTGTGAAGATACCATATTGACCCCTAGGGAGGATTTCTCCCTCCCTTTGAATGGCCCCTTTATGAGCTAGTGAGTTAGATACATTACAGAAAGGCCTGTTGTACTGTTCTGAAAAGCCCCCGCCCGCCCCATCAGCTTGTATGTAGAGCATTAGCGGCTTGCCAGACGCAGTGAGCAAGCACTGATGACCAGAGGATGGAGAGCAGAAGGGAATAAAAGGATCCAGAAGGTGAGTGAGTAGGAAACAGCCACCCCTCCAGAAGCAGAAGTGAAGTAGGGAGTCTGCAGTATCTGCCCTCTCGGCCACCAAAAATACAGAAAAAGAAGAAATTTGTGAACAGAAGAGTTAATTTAAAGGGAATAATCAACTATCAAGGGGTGAAATCCTAATCCCATTGAAGTCAATGGCAAAACTCCCACTGAGTTCCATGGGACTCTGGTTGTGTCTAATGAAAACACCTACTGACTAGGGACAAGCTGGGACTGGCACTGCACCTGTCCGTAGATCTTCCTTGTCCTTCTCCAGTTTGGCTGTGATCTGCAAATTCTCTTTGATCTTTTCCTCCAAGTACTGCTCAGCCGCCTTCCTCTGCCGTTCCTGGGTCTCATTCTCCTTCTGAAGAAGCTTGTCAAAGTCCTCAACCTGCTTCCTCAGTTCATCCTTCTGTTTCTCAGATTCTTCCAGCTCTGCCTTCAAAGGGTTTATCAGCTGCATCAGCCCCCCAAGATGTTTGTTGATACGGGAGAGGTCTTTGCTCTGTTCTGATGCCCAGAAACTCATGTCCATAGCGGTGAGTGGCTTGTTGCCTAGGGTCTCCTCAACCATCTCTTGGAATTTGCCCAGGGATGAGGGGATGTTCTGGCTGTGGCAGATGCTGATGATGGCTTTACCGACCTCCCGGAGGCTGGCCTGGCCACTTGCACATGCATCGCAGGGCACCAGAGATGATTCAATTGTCTGAGAATGGACACTACAGACATTCTTGGTGACACCATATGCAGACCGTGGCTGCGAGGTGTCTGAGAAATCACAGTCTGGCCCATGGATGGTTTGTGGTAGACATGAGAGGGTTGACTGGGCACTGGCTAATGATGCACCTGATTCTGAAATCATGGGTGAGCAGCTTTTCAAATGCTCATTCTCAGCTTTCACGTCTTGCAGGGTAGATTTCAGTGCAGAGATGTCCCTCCTGTTAGATTTCTTCTATTAGAGAGAAAACATAGGAGAATGAAGACATTTGCTATTTTGCTATCACATTTAAACAAATTACACTGGTCTACAATTTTTGAGAAGTCATCTGCTCCAGAGATAAAATGTGCTATTTATTATGTATTTTGATGTGCTGAATTCAAATATGACAATTAAAACAACTGATTGGCTACTGTTTCTAAGATATTTAAGTTTTTACATTTTATGTCTATGTATATTGTGTAGATAGTAGAGTTTTAATCATATATTATAAACCTAGGTCTTTTCATGTGTTTATGGTTGCTTTCCATGATAATATTTCACCTGTCCTGTTTATGTAACACTTTAAAAAATCAGCAAAGGGGTTATATAAATAAAATTTATTATGAAACAAATTATGAAACAAAAGGCAAAAAACTATTATGTACATAGTTTAGTCCTAGTCAAACAACAAGGAGTCTGGTGGCACATTAAAGACTAACAGATTTATTTGGGCATAAGCTTTCGTGGGTAAAAACCTCACTTCTTCCTATTCAGTGTCTACTCAGCGCTTCTTGGCTTGTCTCTTGTATTCATTAAATGGAGCATCTCTTGTCACTGTCCAGCAATAGTCTGCAAGCATTGATGGGCTCCATTTGCCCTGATAGTGTTTCTCCATTGTTGCAATGTCCTGGTGAAATCGCTCGCCATGCTCGTCGCTCACTGCTCCGCAGTTCGGTGGAAAAAAATCTAGATGAGAGTGCAAAAAATGTATCTTTAGTGACGTGTTGCAACCAAGGCTTTTGTATGCCTTCAGGAGGTTTTCCACCAACAACGTGTAGTTGTCTGCCTTGTTGTTTCCGAGAAAATTTATTGCCACTAACTGGAAGGCTTTCCATGCCGTCTTTTCCTTGCCATGCAGTTCGTGGTCAAATGCATCATCTCGAAGAAGTCCACGAAGCTGAGGACCAACAAAGACACCTTCCTTTATCTTAGCTTCACTTAACCTTGGAAATTTTCCACGGAGGTACTTGAAAGCTGCTTGTGTTTTGTCAATGGCCTTGACAAAGTTCTTTATCAGACCCAGCTTGAGGTGTAAGGGTGGTAACAAAATCTTCCTTGATTCAACAAGTGGTGGATGCTGAACACTTTTCCTCCCAGGCTCCAATGACTGTTGGAGTGGCCAATCTTTCTTGATGTAGTGGGAATCTCTTGCACGACTATCCCA
>NC_048312.1:31669640-31705247 GCF_013100865.1 Trachemys scripta elegans | reverse complement strand
CTGTTCACACAAGTACGAGGCATCTCTGCTCACTTTGGCTAAACAGAAATATGTCCCTTTGCAAAATCAAACACTGACAAATAAGAGAGCACGACACTGTATGATTTCTAGAGCTGATATAGGGCAGTTTGTTCAGCAGAGCAATGTAAGCTTTGTTATGATTGCATCATCCATGACTTCTAGGAATAACATGATGCAATTCATATCATGTATGATGTAATACCAGCTTCAGATTGCATCATTCATTGTTTTGCCTAAAAAGCAAGTACTGTCCAAACCCAGTCATAGATTTATTCATAGATCCAGTCAAAGATGTATTTTAGTCATTTCTGGTTTAAATTGAGATCCCTTCCCTTTATAACTCACTTATCCTCTGCCATTCCCAAGTCAAGGGTCGTATATATTGACCCAATAGCATATCTTGAAAACTAGAGCCAATCAACAATTTTAAGCATCATTTTCGTTCTCAGTGACCCAGAATTAATAAAGTTTGACTACATTTATTTCAGAAGCATTTTGGCTGTAGAGCAGTGTTATTCTCAACTATCTTCACAGAACAGATGTTCTAAAATTGGTCTGGAAAGCCTGTAAAATGGTGCCCATTTTTAAAAATGGAACACAGGAAACGGGAAACAAATAATTCCTCTAACTCAATAGAGACCCCTATGCTTCACTGCTGGTGACAGGACCAAAAGTACAACACCAATAAAGCCTAACTGAACCCTGGCACATCCTCACTGGAGGGAATGTCAGTGGGAGTCTGCGATCAGGTTTGGTAGCTTCACCTTTGCTACATTTTTCTGAGATTGAATAGGTTCAAAGTGGGACTACAAAGAGACCTGGCCGGATTCCCTTGGGAGGTGGTCTGGCAAATACTGGGACTATTTATCCTGGGAAAGAGAATTATTCCAGGGAACGTGACTGAGGAACAGTGTTAAGGTTGCAAAGGGGACAATGATCAGTGCCCCTTTTTTGCGCCATAATAGGAGAACAAAGGGTCACTTGAAAAATTTCAAACAAAAGGCATTACTTGATCACACTGCATGAAGGCAGCCAGCACACCTCCCTGCTGCAGCAGGCCAGAGAGCTAAATACAGTAGCTGGATTTTAAAAGGGGCTGGCTAATATTTACAGCCATTAATATCATTTTAGCTAGTTCTGAGGATTAGATGAGGTTAATCAAAGGCCATGCTTCAAAGTGTAATCTGATCACTGAAGGTTCAACCACAATCTGGTTTAGTATAGCAAATGTATATATATGACATAGGTCCCAGCATCGCTAGGGCACATCCTACCTCAGTCACTAGCTGCTGATGGAGCGCTCCCAGTTTCAGTGTGCTGTTCCAGTACTTCCTCACAGCCAGCCCAATGGACATGCAGGGTCCCACTGCCTGGGACGGGGGCACAGCTTGTTTGCTGATGAGATTCTCCATGTAGCCTGTGAAGCTCTGAAGCAGCAAAAGCAGCCTTTTTTGACAGAAACAAACCACAGCTTAGAGCTGCATGAAATTTCTCTCTGGGAGCGGGCTTTCTACTGTAGGTCACTACTACCCTGCAAGTTGAGGAACGATATAAGGAGGTGGCCCAGGGTTAGCATTTGGCACACAAAATACCCCAGAGGGAAACCCCAGCTTCCTAGGCTGTTTAGGGGTGGAAACAAGGCAGAGGGACCCTCTGTACCCCAGGGGGCTGGACAGTCATGGGTCACCACTTGTGCAACTCTCCAGTTTTGGGTCACTCTATGGAGCAACATTCCTCCATGTTCAGGGCCTGACTGTCCTCTCACAGAGGGCATGGCTTTGAACCTGTGCCACTGGATGTAGATGGGGTACGTGGAGGTAGGTCCCCCTTTGGCCCAGTGATTAGGCCTTCCAGCTGGTGAGTGAATTCAAGGAGATCCCAAATGAGCCTTGTCATAAACTTACAGCTAAGGCAGGGCTAGGCAACCTTTCAGAAGTGGTGTGCCAAGTCTTCATTTATTCACTTTAATTTAAGGTTTCGCGTGCCGGTAATACATGTTAACGTTTTTTAGAAGGTCTCGCTCTCTAAGTCTATATTATATAACTAAACTATTGTTGTATGTAAAGTAAACAAGGTTTTCAAAATGTTTAAGAAGCTTCCTTTAAAATTAAATTAAAATGCTGATCTTACGCCACCAGCCTGCTCAGCCCGCTTCCAGCCTGGGGTTCTGTTCACCTAGGCCTGCAGAGGGCTGAGCAGGGCGACTCGAGGTCAGGGCAGAGGGCTGGGGTGTGTGTGGAGGTGCAGGGCAGAAGGCTGGGTGTTGGGGGGAGATCAGAGCAGAGGGCTGGAAGGGGTGGGGGGGGCAGGGCAGAAGGCTGGGGTGCTTGGCTCGTGGGGGTGCTCCCAGCCCCCTGCCCTGAGCGGCTCATGGCAGGGATATGCCCTGTTCCACCCCCTTCCCCAAGGCCCGTCCCTACCTCTCTCTGCCTCCTCTATGGAGCAGGGAGCACGCTGCCACTCGACTCTGCTCGGCTCCGCTCCCCCTCACAAGGGCCATCGCTGGCAGGGAGATGGGCCGGAATGCACCATGTTGTGGGAAGAAATGGGGGGGGAGCTTGGCTGCCACAGGACCAAGCTTCCTGCCTCCTGCCCCCGCAGGGGAGAGCGGTGGGCGGGGGGCTGAGTGGGGCGGGGGGCCAGGAATGGGCCGGAATGCACCATGTTGTGGGGGGGGAGGGGGGGGGAGCTTGGCTGCCACAGGACCAAGCTTCCCTCCTCCCCCTTCTTCCCCCAGCGTGGCGCTTTCCGGCCCCTCCACCCCTCCTCCTCCTCTCACCGGGCAGGCAGCGTGCCACTCAGAATCGGCTCGCGTGCCATGTTTGGCACACGTGCCGTAGGTTGCCAACCCCTGAGCTAAGGGTAGCATAAAATCCCTCCTTACCCTGTAAAGGGTTAAGAAGCTCAAATAACCTGGTTGGCGCCTGACCAAAAGGACCAATAAGGGGAGAAGATACTTTCAAATCTGTGGGGGAAGGTTTTTGTTTTGTGTTCCTTTGTGTTCTCTCCGGGTCAGCGAGGAACCAGGGCAGGGAAAGAACATCTCCCTAAGCCATATCTGAACTAAGCATCTTTTATTACAGAAATAGTAAGTAATAGCAAGGAAATGTGTTAGATTACCTTTCGTTTTAGCTTGTGAATTTTCCCTGTGCTAAGAGGGAGGTTTATCTCTGTTTTTGTAACTTTAAAGTTTTGTCTAGAGGGGAGATTCACAAAGGTAAAGCCCCAAAGCTCCCACACAGGCCAACCCCTCGGGCCCAGCCTTGAGAAGCTGCACTGAGAGTTACTTTTTTAAAATTAAGCACTATTTTACTTCAAGCCAATGGAAAAAGCACCTTCACTTCCCAAATGCCTAGTGATTAAGCCATGATTAAAAATATAAAACTGACATCTGTATTGATGACTATATATGCCAAAAGTCAATGCAGGCTAGTGGATGAGGTACTCAAGAAATGTGGTTCTAATCCCCGCTCTGCCATTCACTAACTGGGTGGCCTTGAGCAACTGAGTTCACTTGTGCCTCAGTTTCCCAATTGGCAAAGCGGGGATAACAACACTTATCTACAATAAGTGAGGATTAATTAGTTCATGGCTGTAAAACATTTTGAACAAATTAAGTGTTCTAGAAATACAAAGCAACTGTCAAATCTCTACTCACAAACCCTCTGTACTTTGCACACAAAATATATGATAAAAGAACATTGTCAAGGTTGCAAAGTCAAGCACCCAAAAGTTAGGAAATGCCAAAATGAAGGTTGTCTGCATATTCTTAATTTGGCCCCCTTATGCCAATGCACAGTCCTTAATTACATGATCTCCTGCCATTTTTTCCATAGAACCTCTGCCTCATTCAGTGTACATGATGGACAGTGCTCACTGGGTGAGCTGTTACTCAATATTTTGTTTTATCCTTGTTGTTCAACGTGTGGCCCAGGCCTTGTTCACTGCACATCATTCAAACCCTGCTCTGAAGACTGAATTATTAATTTCCTCATAGACTTTTCTATGACGCTCAGCATGACAGTAGCTGCTGTGCAAACATTCACTTTTCTTCACAAGACTCCTGCAGAGCTGAGACACAGGGCAAAAGTATCCACTAATTTTAAGTGCCCAACTTGAGACACCTACGACCTGATTTTTCAAAATACGTACCATTATATAGCACTTTAGATGTTCAAAGCACAGCTCCCATTGACGTCAGTTGCAACTGGGAATGCTCAGCACTAATGCAAATCAAGCCCCAGGCTCTCATGTTGAGCACCCCGAAAATGAGGAGCACACTTAGGGACCACCTGTGAAAACTTTGGTTTAAGTGACTTGTCCAATACTGCATAGGAACTCTGTGGGAGAGGGAGGGATAGAATCCAATTCTCCAGGGTAGCATTCAACTCGCTGAACCACGAAGCCCTCCTTTCTCTTCCCACAATCCTCTGCCTCACTCACTAAACACCTTACAACTTCTTCCACAAATGAGACAACAGGCTCCTTCATTATACAGTCCTGATTCATCCCCAGAGCAGGTCCATTCTGTCCACTGAATGAGGCATGCACAGTCCAGTCACACTTGGGAACTGTGAGGGGATGGAGCATGCTCAGTCACTCTGTAGATATGACCCGTGCACAGTCTGGTCAGCACCAAAACCAGTGATGAGCTGGAGCGTACTCAGTGAGAATGGAATCTTCAGAGATTTTAGTTAAACTCTAAAAAGTCTCCACTGAGCATGTGCAAATTGAGATTTTTCAAGGACTTATAACAGCCAAATTTGGGCAGATTTTCATATAAAGAGCAAAAGGCACCTCCCTGACACAGGCCAAATTTCAAGTCCCTACTCCAAAGTATGGGGATGTCAGAATTTCTCAAAGGTCAACAATTGTTTTTGCCAAAACAACACATTTTTCCCTATTCTTGGAAATGGCTGAACCATTTTGGCTGAAACTTTCCCAAAAGATTTAGCCTGAGGCAGACATCCAACATAGGAAATTTCATCTCAAACCATTAACATTTGGTAAATTTATAACTAACTAAAAACTCAAGTATCAGAGGGGTAACCATGTTAGTCTGGATCTGTAAAAAGCAACAAAGAGTCCTGTGGCACCTTACAGACGAACAGATGTATTGGAGCATAAGCTTTTGTGGGTGAATACCCACTTCGTCATGCATCCAATACGTCTGTTATGCTCCAATACGTCTGTTAGTCTATAAGGTGCCACAGGACTCTTTGAAACTAAAAACTGGCTCTTAAAATGGGAAATGTCAGGCAACCTTAAAATATGTTGCTACCAACCCCCTCCTCCCGCCCAAGAAGAGAATTTCAGGGAAATGCTGCTAGATAGCTAAAAGCCATTCAAGTTCTTTGAATATACTGCACCTGCAGATCTATGCTCATGGTGCCAGGGGCAGATATCCTATCAGTAGGAATCTGCAGAGACATTTCTCAAAGAAGAAATACAGCTGCTCAGCCATCGATAAGTGGCTGCATACAGAAACATCTTCCGTGTTTTCCAGATGCATGTGATTCTAAAGACCTGAACACAGATATGTTGTCTGTATGCATGTAGTGTTTTCCCAACAGGCATTTCTGAAAGGAATTGGGGATGTCCATTGATCAACCTTTTAACAGATCTGAGATGTATTCATCCTCTCACCTGTCAATCACCAGTTCGAGGAGCATTACATGGGAATGCTGGGTAAATTCAGGGTCATTCTCCACATAGTCATAATGCTCCAGCAAAGCCACCAGATCCAGATCACAGGACACTTTATTGGGAAACTTCCAGGAGGGATAACGCACTGCCCCAGCCCGGGAAAAGACATCAATGATGGCTCCTTGTAGATCGGTGATGTCCTTCCTCAAGCTCTCCATACAGTTTGGATTGCCCAGCAGGTATGCCATTCTGTCAGCTGACTTTAGGCCACAAATAGGAAAAGACCCCTCATTGGCAGGATGGATAGATCTGCAGCAGACAACAACACTGAACATCAAATTAACTAGCAGATCCCCTAGGGAAAGAAAATCAAGGCAGGTCAGACTCATTACTGTACATCTCAGCTCTTCATGACTATGGAATAAAGTGCTGTCACTTCTGCTAGGGCTTAAAAGTTATGGCCCCGTGTACAGCATTGTAACAAGTCCTAAGACTTCACAGCTGTATTATACTGCATGCTGTGCCACTGGAACTTCACAACAACGGGAATAAAACTCATTTCCTGTTGTTCCAAATCACAGAATCCCCTTTAGTTGTGTTAGTTGTATAGAGCCTATGATACTAGTCCCATAGAGTTTAAGGACAGAAGGGACCATTAAACCTAGTCTGACCTCTAGAATCTCAGAGCTATATGCATCCGAAGAAATGGGCTGTAGTCCACGAAAGCTTATGCTCTAATAAATTTGTTAGTCTCTAAGGTGCCACAAGTACTCCTGTTCTTTTTGAGAACTATTAAAGTTCACCCAGTTACCCCTCTATTGAGCCCAAAGACTCTAGGTGGAAAAAAGTATTTCAGTCCTCAGGAGCCTAACCTACCAGAGGCAGAGAACAGGAGAGAGAAAGGTGCCAGGCATCACACACAGGTGAGGAGTTCTGATTCCATCCAGTAAACAGCAGTGGCATGCATACATATGTCAGAGACAAGTATTACACTTCACACGTGTACACAAGTAAGGTGTGTGTGTGATACATGCAACAACTAGCATTGACAGTGCCTTTTCCACTTTGCCTGCCTCTAGCCATTTCCAACCAAGGATCTCAAGGTGCTCTAAAAACATGACAGACTTAAGCCCAGCCCCCCGGGAGATACCAGAGGACGGTATTATGACAAGGGGAGCTGAGATTCCGAGCCAGTCACACAGCCAGAGAGAAAACGAGATGGAACCCGCAGTCGTAGCTCGGAAGGCCTCGCTCACTACGTCCCTCTCGCTAGAGGTGCTGTGCAGCTCGTGTAACGCTCACGAGACACGCCGAGATCCTTAGCTACACGACGCTAGACAAGGACAAACACCCGATGCCCCAAGCCTGGCAGAGGGCTTGGATGGGGACCTCATGGACACGGGGCCCGGGAGACGGGACCCCATGGATACGGGGCCCCGGGACGGTCCGGGGACGGGGTACCCACCTGCTAGGGTGACCAGATGTCTCGATTTTATAGGGACAGTCCTGATTTTGGGTCTTTTTCTTATATAGGCCTCTATTACCCCCCTCCCCCGTCCCGATTTTTCACATTTGCTGTCTGGTCACCCTACCACCTGCCGAGCGGCCGCCGGCTCGGCGTGAACCCGCAGCCTCGGTGCCTCCGTTACCGCCTGCCCTGCGCTTCCCGTTACCATGGCAATCGCACAGGCCCTGGCCCTCCTCTTTGCGAAGTGAACCATCTGCCCAATAGAATGTTAGGAGCGCTTCCTGCTCCTTCCCCCACAATAAAACGTCACGAGAGTACCTCCCAGTTCCCTCAATGGAACATTCCGAGTTTGCCGCCCTCGCCCCCTATGAAATACACTGAACAATCCCAGTGACACGAGCCCGAGGAGTTGTGCGCGCATGCTTTACGACTGTACCAAACGCGGCTGGTATCCCTGGACTGCGGACACCTCTCTCCGTCCCCAGAGTAGAACATTCCAACTGGGCTGCGCGCGCAGCCGCCACAACCCGCTTCCTCGCCTGGCCTGTGTTTTTGACGTAGGCGACCCCGACCGTGCTGCGCGCGCAGCTCGGGGGGGGGGAAGAGTCGCTGCCATTTTGTGCACGGCGGAGTCGGTCACTCTGTGCTGTTTGGTTCTTGCCGCCCCGGGTCAAGCAGAGACTCCAGCGGGCCGCTGAGGAGGCACCATGCCGGCCGGTCCGGTCCAGGTGCTGCCGCCCGCGCAGCCAGCGCCCCAAGAAGGCAAACAGGTACTGGGCTGTCCGGAGGCGGCTCTGGCGGGCCGGGGCCCGGCGAGGTGGGAAGCCCCGCGCACCACAGCCGGCCCGGGTCACCATTGCGGAGCCGGGCTCCCCCGGGTCCCGAGCAGGCAGCTCCCAACAGGCAAAGCGGCGCGGTGCATGCTGGGAGACGTAGTTTCCTTGGGCACCAGAGATCTGTGATCCGAGTAGGCTGTCAAGCTGCGCAGGGCCTGGCCCCTCTCCCTCCGCCAGGGAAACCCCCACGCGGGGCTGCGGTCAGTGCCAGCTCACAGACTTTAAGGTCAGAAGGAGTCTGATCTCCTGCACATTGCAGGCCACAGCACCTTGCCCACTCGCTCCTGTAATAGACCTCTGGCTGAGTTATTGAAGGCCTCAAATTATGGTTTAAAGATGTCAAGTTACAGAGAATTCGCCGTTTACACTAGTTTAAACCTGCAAGAGGTCTGTGCCCCATGCTGTGGAGGGAGGTGAGAAAACCCTCAGGATCACTGCCAATCTGACCTGGGAGGAAATTCCTTCACAACCCCAAATATGGCAATCAGACCAGTGGTGCCCAGGCTTTTGATGGTTGTCCCCACCCCCTGCAGGGATGGTGTAACGGGGCCACAGCTGGGGGTGGATCTTGGGCCGAAGCCATACCCAGGGACCAAGGCAGGAGCAGCACCACAGCTGGGCTGCGGTGGGGGCCGGGTGCAACTCTGCTCCCAGCTTCAGCCCTGGCTAGGGGCGGGGCTGGGGGCGGGAAGGGGCGGGGTGGCAGTCCCTTCCTTCCCCCCCATGGGGGCTGGGCTTGCCCTGCCACACACACTCCTCCAATGTTCCCCCGTGCCCCCCCCCGCCCCCCCAGGGGAAGCACCCCACTCATTTGGGACCTCTGAGAGACCCTGAGCATGTGGACAAGACCCACCAGCCAGACACCTGGGAAAGAATTCTCTGTAGTAGTCAGAGCCCTCCCCATCTAGTGTCCCATTTCCAGCTATTGGAGATATTTACTGTTAGCAGTTGCATTTTGGCTATATGCCATTATAGGCAGTCTCAGCATACCATCAACTAAATAAATTTATTAGGTCAGAGATGAAGCCAATTAAGTTTTTTGTTCCAGTGCTCTGCTAGGGGGAGCTGTGCTGAGGTGTGCTGCAGGGAGTGTTGCAAGACTCTGGGGGGGGGTGCTAATTTCTCTCTCAACAAAGAAACCTAGGGGGTGCTGTGCTCCTGGGGCAGGGCATGAATAAAACTCAGGCACTGCCTCACTTGTGGGTATTAAAAGCTCCCGGGCTCCCTTTGCTTGAGTCCTGTGTCCTGGATCACTGCCATTTCTGTCTCGATGTCCCAGCTCCCCGAGTTCTTTGTGGCGTTTTAGTGCACATCATCTTCCTTATTTCTTGTCTTAAACTTTTGTCTAGCTTTGCTGTGCTCTGTTAAAAAGCTACTGTCTTCTTCTAGAGAGGCATTGTGGCCTCGAGTCTACAGCACTGGGTCAGGAGACTTGGATTCTATTCCTGGCTTGCTGGGTGACCTTGAGCAAGTCACTTCCCTGCCCTATGCCTCAGTTTCTCTATTTGTAAAAGGGGGTAATGATACCAACCTCCTTTGTAAAGTGCTTTGAGATCTACTCATGAAAACCATTATATGAGGTAGCTATTATTATTACTACCTTCGAACTGGCTGCATTTCAGCATTGTGTGAAGTGAGTTATCTCAAGGTTTCTCTCAGTGCTTGGCAAACTAAATAGGGAATTGCTTCACCCACCACTAAAATGTAACCCCTGAAGGCGGAAGCTGTTGAACAGCTCACTGCAACCCTACTTGATGCTAGTTCAGGACAGAATGTGAAGAAGAATCGTTTATCCACTGGAAATTGAAGGAGGAACGGGGAACAGAATTAGTATCCAAATTGGAATTTGACAGGAAATCAGGATTTATGAAAAGCTTATAATTCCTTGGGATGTTGGCTCTGTACTGGAGGAAGAGGGAGAATATCACCTACAGAATCTCCTATCCAAGTACTGATCTGTCCTCTCTTTGCTTAGCTTGTGGCAACTAGATATGGCTGCACACAGTGTAGAATGATTTGATATTCAGAAGAGAGGATCTGCAAACATCGCAGTGCCTTATGGTTGACTGAAGGGAGAGAGAAATTCATTCTGGTGCTTACAGTTCTGGAAAAAAAATCTTTTTGGCTCAAACTACTTAAGCTTAATTCTCATTGTAAAGGTTTTATTTTTCTAGGTTGGTAAAATTCTGTTTGGTGCTTTCTGCTCCTGCACAGTTGACAGTGTGGACTAAGGAGTTTCACTTTGGTCGATTTTGGAAAACATTGATTGGTTGCTCTTAAGAATGTTTTTCCCTGCCTGCCCATTTGCACTCCCTCTACAGACAACTGGTCCCCACGTTCTTAAATTCATCTTGTGTCTAAGCTCCCAACAGACACCTGCAACTCCTTATGAGGCAGTCAATCAGCTAGGCAAGCAAAAAATGCTGCATTTGTGTATGAGCCAGAATTCTTTCAGTGAAAGGCTCATGGTGATGCAGTTGCGATGGCCTCTCTTGCTTTTCTTTTAATCCAAATGAAGAAGTCCAAGGCTTGGAATCCTCTCTCCTTCAAGGCAGAAGGGTCTGTTACATCCTGTTACAGCAAGGCTCAATACCTTAGCACTAAGATTACTCACAAAGACCGTAAAAGTAGCAGCAAAAGCAAAATCCAAGTAGTTCCCTACAATGCATCCAGTTGAGATGCAGTGGCCCAGGTCATTTGGTTCCTTTTCTAACCTGGAATTTGTGACAAACATGGAAGAAAGTTCTCGAGCTCCTTCTTGATATATTTGTCACCTGGAAGCTGTCATTAGCATAGCAGAAAGGAAGGTTGCCCAGTCAAGAACACACAAAGATGACTTTCAAGGCCACAGGTCTTCAAGACTGGGGGATGCCAGAAGTAGATTCTTTTGACACTCAAATAAATTAGAAAGTTACCAAATTGTTTAGCAGGTTCAAGAAGCCATGGGCGCATGCAGTGGATGCTGTCTGTATGAGATGGGCAGGGAGCTTGAAATATGGATTTCTGCCCTTTCCCTCATCTCAGGGATCCTTCAGAAGATTAAAAAGAGAAGATGGAATACTTGTTAAACTCACCACTCCAATGTGACTTTGCGAGACTTTATGTTCCAACTTCCTGCTCCTAACCAGGAGCTTAAAATCATCTGTCTAGTTGCCCCCATTCCTTCTGCCTCAGAATTCTTTCTCTCCCTCCACCTTTCCTTAGCATTTTGGAGACTAAGTGGCACATCCATTGTGATACAGGATTACCAGGTTTTGTCCCTGGGATGACTAGTGTCTAGTAGACATCCAGTTTTCTTCACACCCTTTATAGGCTGTGGGCAGCTCTCTCAGTGCTGTTTGGACACATACATTTCTCTGAACATGGGGCTCATTTCCTTGAAAGACCTGTAAGATTGAGTTAGAGTTGCATTTTGGGTTGTTGGCTTGAGCATTCTACGGTCAAATTCTTGTTCTCAGGGCAACAGGAAGGAAAGAGAAGGTTTATATGAGAGTCTTATTCCTGTATCATATGTTCTATTTAGGCTCTATCCATCTGAAACCATTTTCACCCCGCAGTCCCTCTGTAGTCTAGAGTACTCATATTTTTAAGTCTCCTTGTTCCTCCCTTTTGAGTCTGACCACTCTCCCTCTACACTTCACTTTTCCAAAACAGCTTTTCTATGGCAATTTTCCCTTTGTTCAGGCATATTGGAGAGAGGTCTGTCCACTCCAGTAAATGACTGCTTCTGGTCTTCAACAAGGTTAAAGCAGCTCTCAGGAAGAGTTCCAGGGGTGGTGCTCAAGTTAAGGTCTTTCTTTCATCTCAGTCAGGAAATTGACTTACAAGCTTTCTTACAGAAGGACTTTTGGCACAGTTTGGAGAGGGTCAAAACTCTTAAGTCTCATTTACATGGAATTCATCAGATTTTAGCTCCTTATTTGGGATCTTGAAAGTGTCTCCAAAAAAGTTTCAAAGCTTCCAGATCTGCCCTAGCTAGATGGTCAAAGTCCTGTATTCTGTATATGATGTTGGGACTTCTCCCTTCAGTGAGGATTGTTTAAGGCTGCCACCTGGTGGCCTTTCATATACGTCTTGAGTCGCTGTTTCCTTGATGTGTTATCCTCTGCAGCAGATGTCCTAGGTAGGTTGGTGCTCAGTATTGTTGCTTGGTAAAGAGCAGGGGAACCAGTTGATGCTGTTACTTAGAGCCTAATGGTTCAGATTGTTCAATGAGTAGGAGCAAAAAGGAAAAATCACTTTATCAGTAACCTGAGTTTGTTCAGCAAAGCATTTGACAATCTAGCATTTGATCCTTTCAGGCTTTTAATAATACCTTGCTGTTCTATAGAGCTTTCCATTGGCAGATGGCAATGTGCTTTCAAAGGAGGTAAGTATCATTATCCTATTTTATAAATGGAGAAACTGCGGCATCGGGAGTTGAGGTGATTTGCCCAAGGTCGCCCAGCAGGCCAATATAGAGCTGGGAATAGAACCCAATCTCCTGAATCACAGTCCAGTGGCTTGGACTACTACTTGACACGGCTGATTCGTCTCTGTCTCCCAAGCTCCAACAGCAAAGGGAAACCTGTTGATCCAGATTGCTGTGATTTGTCTCAGAACCTGATTAACAGATGATGAAAATCTCCCTTTCTGTTATCACCAGCTTGGGTCTTGTTTGCTATAATTTAATATCCTGACATGCTGATTGCAAATTCTACAGTGAAGAGAGATGCTTCCATACCTCATCATCTTATCTCCATGTAACCGCTATGTGTTGGATGGCAGGACTATTGTTCTGGTTAAATGAGGTGGAAATATGGTAAGACTGTAAAAAACCTCTCATTTGTTCTTACTGCAGCCAGAAGATGAGCCAAAAGAGGAAGCGGCACCAGCCAAACCCGTTGTGGGAATTATTTACCCTCCTCCAGAAGTCAGGAATATTGTGGACAAGACTGCCAGCTTTGTAGCCAGGTAAGTAAAACTACATTGGGCTCTCATTTAATGGGATTTTAAAGCCCTCTTGGGAATGCCACTCACTGCACTGATCCAGAAACGAGCAGATCTCCATGTTAATTGGCATCAGAATGTGCTGTTCATTTAGTGGGGCTGGGGAATGTTTTTGTGCGGCCTTGCAAAATCCTAATGAAAGTTTACCAGTTGAGGTGCAAAATCTACTTACTTGTCTTTGCCACAAGGAGGATGGTAGACAAAAACAAGATTCTACTTCTCTGTCAAAAATTACACCTTCAAGGTAAGCTGGTGAGTAAAATTTGCTAAGGGTGCTTTAGCAGTTTGTATAATTGTTTTTATGGTGGATCACTCAGAAGGGAAGAGGGAAGTTGGTGCACCAACATTACTTTTTGTGTTGATGCTGACTCTTCTCAACTCACCTTTTTTTGCCTCAGAAATGGCCCAGAGTTTGAAGCTCGAATCCGTCAGAATGAAATAAATAACCCCAAGTTCAATTTCTTGAATCCCAACGATCCCTACCATGCATACTACCGGCACAAAGTCAGTGAGTTCAAAGAGGGTAAGGCACAGGAGCCCTCGGCTGCCATCCCCAAGGTCATGCAACAGCAGCAAAGTGCTCAGCAACAGCTTCCCCAGAAGGTAAATTGTTTGTGTCTATTGTTAGCTGGGAGTTGGCTCGTAGGGTGTCAGTTCTGATCTTGGTCTTTCAACCTCCTTGCTCAGACAAGCTGTGGGTTTGATCTGTGTGTTCACGTCTTCACAATGGAAATCAACACTGAGAGACTTTGAATTCTATGAGTGCCCAGGCCTCTTCCTTTTGGTGCACATAGGTATGCCCCTCGGTGCCCAGGGTTCATATGCCCTGAAACTTGACAAAGCTGAGAAGCCTGCTTGTATCTCAAAGAAAGGTAATTTGCTGCAGGTATTGATCACAATTGAATGCTGGTTTGACTAAGAATGTTCCTGATCAGATATTCATGTGATCGCTAGTCTTGTATATATCTGGAATATCCTGCCAGAAGTAAATTGCTTGACAGCAGCCTGCATACAGTGCAAGATTTTGCTGGGCTTGTAAGCATTGTTAATTCCAAGGAGTTTATTCCAAGACTGTTTTCTCCAGTTATGTTGGCGTCTCAGCAACATTTTGTACTCCATGCTTTGAGATAATCTCACATAGTAGGGACGTAGGTCAGGTATGCATTAGCTAGCAAGAGGCCACTCGCTGAACCTACCTGCTTTGCGTACTCTATACAGTTAGTGATCAGATGTTTTGTGGTTATGTCTGTTAGGAGATTATAGCTACATCCCATTTCTGCTTCCAGCTATGTTTTATGTCTGAGTAAACTTTTGTCGTCTTTTTGCAGTGGACCTATTTAAATGACTCACTCATGAACTATATGATGTTAATACCTTTCCCTTCCTTGCAGTTATGTTTTAGTCATTTTTTCCCTCCAATTAATGAAAGCCACTGGCCTTCCCAAACAGTTACTTAGGAGGAGTGAATAATGGCTTTCATAGTTGAAATTAGTGAGCTGTCCGAATTCCCCTCTGTAGGTACAGGCTCAGGTGATCCAGGAGACAGTCGTTCCAAAGGAGCCACCTCCAGAGTTTGAGTTCATCGCAGATCCTCCCTCAATCTCAGCCTTCGACTTGGATGTGGTGAAGCTGACCGCACAGTTTGTAGCTCGGAATGGCCGGCAGTTCCTGACTCAGCTAATGCAGAAAGAGCAGAGGAATTACCAGTTTGACTTCCTGCGCCCACAGCATAGCCTTTTTAACTACTTCACCAAACTGGTTGAGCAGTACACCAAGGTACTCTCTGGGCTTCTCTTTCTTCTTCTGAAAGCATTATTTCAGCATTATGAAATAACCAGTCTAGAAAGAAAGAAAAACTTCTAGCTGTCCTCTTTTAAATGCCTGTCTTTGTGTACAGGGAGAGAATGTTTTGCTCATTGTCAGAAAAACGTATATGGTGCCTAACATTGAGACCCCAAACTTGATTTAGATGTTCTGAGTGCTACTGTAATGCAGATAAAAGTTGTTCCTTTATAGCAAGAGAAACAGGTGAAATGGCAGTGTGAGAGAATACTATACCTGAGTATTGGTGATAGCTAAAAATAGGGTAACAGGAGAAATGGAGCTTAGCTTCAGGGGATCCAGTCATAAGATTCATTTTTGTCTGGTGTAGAAACAAGATAATTAGGACAGCTTCCTTAATTATGAACCAATTTATATGATAGTCATCAGTGATCTCCTGATAATGTGTTTCAGATCTTGATCCCACCTAAAGGCTTACTTATCAAACTCAAGAAGGAGGCTGAAAACCCTAGAGAAGTCCTGGATCAGGTAACTTGTGACTAATTTCCACAAAACGACTGAAGCATTTCAGTCTTGTTCTGAATTATTTCTGGTTTTGAGCTCAGCATCTTTCTAATTATTGACATCACGTGTAAGCACAACGAGAACAAAGTGTGGGAACAGGGCATTTCAAACAGTTTTCCAAGCATGGGAAAATAAGCTGATCTGATCAACCACTTGTGTAGCAGGCTTTATATCTTAGTCCTGTTGGGAATTCTGCACCAAAAAAATTAAAATTCTGCGCACAATATTTTAAAATTCTACAAATTTTATTTGTAAAAATAACACTATATAATCACATGAGTTTCAATTATTTTGATAAATTATTTCAAAATACCTGTGAGCAAGTATGTCTGTAACAATACATCAACACAAATTCCCCCAGGAGTAAAGAGTAAAAGATACCCCTATGACAACCCAGTTCCTCTTTCTCCGCCCCCACCTCCCTAGAGCTCAGCCAGGGGGTGCCCTGGCTCAGACACTTATGCCCTCTATTTCCACCTCCCCGGCCCAGAGAACCAGATACTCACAACCTCTACCCTTCCTCCCCCTAGAGGCCAGCTGTGGGGCCCCCCCTGCTGGCCCAGATACTCTCACCCCCTACCCTCCTAGAGCCTAGAGATCCAGAGGGAGAAACAGTCTGATGCTGGGTCCCGGATTTGCACAAAATTTCCTGCATGCTGCCATCTCCTTCCTTCAGAGCATGCTGGGAATCCTCCAGTTCCTTCCCCATTCCCCCAGCCTTGTCTTCCATTTGCAAGTTGGGCTCTGCCAGGTCCAGCTGCCCCCACTGGTGTCCAACATCTCTGCAGCCCATTTCTGTGGGGGCGGGGGAGAAGGAAATTCTGCATGCACAACATTAATTTCTGTAAAATTCTGCATTGTGCAGTGGTGCAGAATTCATGAAGATATTACTCCTGGGTGAAGCTTTACTGCATAAAGCATTTTCCCATCCCAAAGAGCTTACAATCTAAGATCTCAGTTGCTACTCATAGGCAAGTCTATTTGTAGGTTTCTTAATATACAGTACCTCAGATCTTTAAAAATTAAGGTTTTCCTCTAGCAGACTATATTTGCAGTTTGGAACATGACTGCATGCATGTCAAACAGTTCCAGGTGTTAATCTGTCAGGATTTGAGATCTGTGTTTTGGAAAAAGTTTGATATCCGCACAGTGCTGAACCTGCAGCCCACACTCAAGCAAACCACTTCTTGAAGGCAGTGGGAGTTTTTCCAGGTTGATGCAGGATCAAACTCAATTTCTAAATTTTGAATTAACTGACTTCCAAGGCTTGCCCTTGTGGCTGCCCTGGAGGCACTGATTATGTTGGGTCTTACATATTTTGGAGAATAGAGGTGAACACTTTTGAGGGTTGTGACTTGTTTTATGGTTCCTAATGGGTTCTCCTTTGTATACTGTGACATGCTTCCCACTTCTGTGACTCAGTGCTTTATGCCTCCTTGTGCAGGTGTGCTACAGGGTGGAGTGGGCCAAGTTCCAGGAACGAGAGAGAAAGAAGGAAGAGGAGGAGAAGGAGAAGGAACGTGTTGCTTATGCCCAGATTGATTGGCATGACTTTGTAGTTGTGGAAACAGTGGACTTCCAGCCCAATGAGCAAGGTAGGAAAACTAAGTGACATAACTGGCTGTGTGACTCAGGTTCTGTGTTTAGTGGGGATGATACATGCCTCTTGAGAGCTGCTGGAAAATGCGGTAAGTAAAAAATATTAGATGGGTGCAAGGTAGAAGCAGATGATGTCCATTTTATGAAAAACTTTGTATCTGCTGAGTTCAGGTCCTGTTTCTTCTGCAGTTAGTGATGTCACTGATGCTTAATTGGTACTACTTTCTTTGTGACTAGCAGCTTCCGGTGTTATCAACTGTTCCACTGAAAACCAAGACCCCCAAACTCCGTTGCTGCATTAGCACCCCATTGTGGTAGCTGCTTCCCTTTCTTTGTTGCCTTCAGTTTGTGTCATCACATATCTTCATGTTAGTGTTCAGACCAGTCTTATTCCTAGCCTTTCCCTTCTATGTGCCTTTGCTCCCGTGAGCCCATCAATACAACAGTCTGATTTCCCCCATCCCCCAAGTTAGTTTCATTAAAGGGGACTGGTACCTGTGTCTGCATTTTGAGCAATGACTAGTACTAAAGAAGCCCTCATGTTTGCTGCTTTTCTTTGTTGCAGGGAATTTCCCTCCTCCCACCACTCCTGAGGAGCTGGGGGCTCGCATACTGATCCAGGAGCGCTATGAGAAGTTTGGTGAAAGTGAGGAAGTAGAGATGGAGGTGGAGTCAGATGAAGAAGATGAAAAGCAAGAGAAGACGGAGGAGACCCCATCTCAACTAGATCAAGACACGCAAGTGCAGGATATGGATGAGGTAAGTAGCTGGTGTGATAAAGGGTACTTTCATTGATAGGACTTTAATGTGGCATATGGGGCTCTGCAAGCTCTCACTTCATAGTATCCCTGTGCTTCTTGGTGTTCAATGACTGAGCTCATTTTTAGGGATAACAATCTTGGCCCATTAATCTGTTGGCCAGAAACCCTTCTCATCCATTGAACCAATGAGGAGGGCTGTGTTTGCATGTTCTCTAACAAAGTACAAACTCCATGAGAGAATTCCAGGAATGTTGCTGTAGAGAGAACCTAAAAGATTGTCCTATTAAATAGATCACTTTTCATTGTACAGTTGACGCATTCAGAGGCCCCTGAGATGTTAGTTGTTGTCAAACTAGCTGCCTTACAGGAGAAGAGATGAGAAAGGGCTATGGTTGGGGCCCTACCAAATTCACAGTCATGAAAAATGCATCAGGGACTGTGAAATTGGGTCTCCCCCCGTGAAATCTGGTTGTTTGTGTGCTTTTACCCTATACTATACAGATTTCATGGGGGAGACCAGCGTTTCTCAAATTGGGGGTCCTGACCCAAAAGGGATCTGCAGAGAGGATCACAAGATTATTTTAGAGGTGTCGCAGTATTGCCACTCTTACTTTTGCACTGCCATCAGAGCTGGGCAGCCAGAGAGCAGTGGCTGTTGGCCGGGCACCCAGCTCTGAAGGCAGTGCCTCACCAGCAGCGGTGTAGAAGTAAGGGTGGCAATACTATACCATGCCATCTTACTTCTGCACCGCTGCTGGTGGTGACTCTGCCTTCAGAGCTGGGATCCTGGCCAGCAGCCGCCGTTGCCCAGCTCTGAAAGCTGCGCCAGCAGCAGCTCAGAAGTAAGGTTAGCAGTACTGCAACCCCCTCTACAATAACCTTGTGACCCACCCACCCCACAACTCCTTTTTGTCAAGACCCACACAATTACAACACTGTGAAATTTCAGATTTAAATAGCTGAAATCATGAAATTTATGATTTTTTAAAAATCCTATGACCATAAATTGACCAAAATGGACCCTGAATTTGGTAGGGCCCTAGCTTTGGTAAACCATAGCCCCCCTGGTGCCAGAACTAAAGATGAGAGATGCAGTTATTTTAGAGAGAAATGGGGTACCTGGTTCCCTCTTTTTTGGGAAATAATTAGACTCTCCACTCTTTAAATTACAGCAACACTAGTGCTGGCACCCTTTCTGCTATTTTAAAAATCTCTGTAGATACATAGTGCAAGTTGCTTGATTGGAGTGTGTTTAGGGTTACCATATTAAAGGTTTTTAAAAAGAGGACACTCCACGGGGCCCTGGCCCTGCCCTGGCCCCTCCCCAACCCCGCCCCCTCCCCTGAGCACCCTGCATTTCCCCCTCCTCCTCCCTCCCAGCCACGCGAAAAGGGCTGCCCGGTTTGCTGGGCAGCCTCTAGACCCTGCGCCCTGGGCCAGGCACGTCCCCAGCGCATCCGGAGCCCAGGAGGGGAAGCGCCCGGCTGAGGGCGCAGGGTCTGGAGGGCTGGGGGCTGCCCGGCAAACCGTGAAGCCAGTAGCGCTCGGGCAGCTCTGCTCTTCAGCTACACAGAGCTGAGGTGTCTGGAGGGAGCAGCAGCAGCTGCCACCGCAGCGGGAAATCCGCCTGCAGCTCGCGGCCTGAGCCGCTCAGGTAAGCAGGGGACTGGGGCAGGGATGCCGGCATTTTCCCGGACATGTTCAGCTTTTTAGCAATTCCCCCCGGATGGGGATTTGAGCACCAAAAAGCCGGACATGTCCGGGAAAATCCAGACGTATGGTAACCCTAAGTGTGGTGTTCTGACACTTCCATTTTTTGGAATGAGGTGGGGTCCCATGATACAACCTGCTAATAAAGATATTTCAAGTGGCTTGAGGTTTCCCATGGAGAAACTGTCAACAAATGAAAAATGAGATGCTTAGGTATGCAAAGAAGAAAGCCTTTTTCACTTCTGTAATCTGTACTCTAGAGCCAAGATTGTTTCAGTCGTGGAGTGACTGCATAAGCCCTGTTCACTCGATGCATAGATTTTTTTTTTTTGCCCTTTATGACTTTCAGTGCTGTTGCTGCATATTCTGTGTTCTAAGATATTTGATCTGCTGTTAATAACTTGTAAGCATTGTTTTAATGTAAGGGCTCAGATGACGAAGATGAGAATCAGAAAGTTCCACCTCCTCCAGAGACCCCGATGCCACCACCTCTTCCTCCAACTCCAGATCAGGTCATTGTGCGGAAAGACTATGATCCCAAAGGTAAACTAGAGTTTGGTGACAATGAGCAATTTAATTTCTTACTGAATAGTCACACAAGACCTTGCTTCTAAGATGTGCAGTCAAGTTAGGCATTTTTAACAATGTGGTTTTGTTCCTTCAGCCTCCAAGCCATTACCACCGGCACCAGCCCCAGATGAATATCTTGTGTCTCCCATCACTGGAGAGAAGATACCTGCAAGTAAAATGCAAGAACACATGCGAATCGGCCTTCTGGATCCCCGCTGGCTGGAGCAGCGGGATCGGTCTATCCGTGAGAAACAGAGTGATGACGAGGTCTATGCCCCAGGTTAGTCTGCCTCTCACAAGGCTCCAAGAGATACTCATTTAAAAACGCAGTGTATAGTTTAAATCTAATTTAATCATGTCAAACTAATCTGTATCAATGGGGACTTTGACATATCTTGAAATGCTGATTTGTGTACTGTGCTCATTTAGTATACATATTCTGGTAGCCATCAAGAACACTGAAGCTTTCCTGTAAACATTGTTCTGCACCCACCATATTAACTGAAGTTCATTCTTTAGTAACAGTGGTATTGGACCCATTGGTACCAAAAATATTCTGTGAAACAAGGGATTAGAGCAGTGGTTCTCAACCGCGGCTGTGGTCCGCTTGCAGCCCATAAGCACACAAATGCGGCCCATGTGACATTCTCTGGGCCATACAGGCAGTATATATATTGTGTGGATGCGGCCCACATAACACACACAGAGCTGCATATGAGATCCACAGTGGTAAATAAGTTGAGAACCACTGGATTAGAGAATTAAGCAGGACTCTGAGTCATCTTGTTCTGTTTTGTCATATGAGAGAAAATGTCTAACATCTTTTTTCCTGTCTCTGCCTGTCTGCAGGTTTGGATATTGAGAGCAGCTTGAAACAGCTGGCTGAGCGTCGTACCGATATCTTTGGTGTGGAAGAGACTGCTATCGGTAAAAAGATTGGAGAAGAGGAGATCCAGAAACCAGAGGAAAAGGTGCGGTGCAAATCCTGCTGTAACCTCGCCATCTGCTGTCCTTAACCTGTAGGAATGGGAGTCTCCAGGGCCTTGTTCTTGCTGTGAAACAGCAGCCCTCACTTATCTGCTAATCTGATCAGAGTTTTGACAGTCTATGTTCTTCTGATTATCTTTTTCCAGGTGACCTGGGATGGCCACTCTGGCAGCATGGCCCGCACACAGCAGGCTGCTCAGGCCAATATCACCCTGCAAGAGCAAATTGAGGCTATCCATAAGGCCAAAGGGCTGGTGCCAGAAGATGACAGCAAGGAGAAGATTGGTCCCAGCAAGCCCAATGAGATGCCCCAGCCACCACCTCCCTCTGCAGCATCGAATCCCCCATCTAATGCTCCCCCAATCACATCTGTGCCACGCCCTCCATCGGTAAGCATTCTTATTGCCAAGGACAAACAGCTGCTTTGATGCTGAATTGGAAGTAGGTTTTACTGCTGCTGAAATGGGTCATGGTAGGGTGCTGCTTGGAAATGGGATTAGCAAATTAAGAGATCACTTTGCCAAATTAGCTGTAAATGATAACATTGATCCTAGAAGTAAGTTTAAAATATATTAGAAATGGAAAATACGTTATGAAAGAGTTTTCCAGCAGCTGAGGTATTGTAAAGAGATGATGATGAACTAGAGAGGAGAGAAATTCAGACCGTGACAAATCAGAGAGGAAGGAAATGTGAGCTGGGGAAGCGCTCAGAGAGACAGGAAGGTGAACTAGATTAAAGGGTGAAAGCCAAGGTGCGAAGTGAAAGTAGCAATCCTAGGCAGAGGCGTAGGCACGAGAAATGGTAATAACAGTGTGCAGCTCACTCGGTCAGCCCCACTGAAGTTGTTCTAATGTTTGAGGTCGACAGCATTCTGCTCATGTGGCTCTGTTCAAAGAGCTTCTGTCTCTGAGGCTACTCTTGTTTTATGGCTGTGCAATGTGGCTCCTGAGGATGGGGGGGAAAGTAACTACTGACTTTTTTGCTACTACTGAGGCTTTTACACCCAATCCCAAACTTCCTGGGAATTTGGAAGAACGGCAGTAGCAACTAGAAGTACACATACCCCCAACCACCTAAGCTTATATTCCTAAATGTGACCAGCCAAAAGATTCAGAATGTGACCCTCGGCAGCTGTTGATCAGCCCTTGTGAACAGTATAAGAGACTGAATCCCCTGGAGCTGCACCTGGTAATAAATGTCTTCTTTCTAGATGCCGCCTCCTGTTCGCACCACTGTTGTTTCTGCAGTTCCTGTCATGCCTCGTCCCCCTATGACTTCTGTGGTCCGTATACCCCCAGGCTCTGTCATCGCAGCCCCCATGCCACCAATAATACATGCCCCGCGCATCAATGTTGTCCCGATGCCGCCATCTGGTCCCCCCATGATGGCTCCTCGCCCGCCTCCCATGATAGTACCAACAGGTCAGTGAGTTGAATCATTTTTCAACGTAATTGCTCCTGGAAGATGCTTATATGACTATCCCTCCTCTCCCTCTCTGGTGGGCCATCCCAGTGAAAATTAAAGCTCTATGGTGCTTTCTGAATGAGTCAGAAAGACCTAAGGGCCTGGCTCACATTTCTTGTCATTAAAATCAGTTCTAACTTCCAACCCTGTGGCTGAGCTATTGCTGAGTAAATAATGGCTGCTGTAACTGCCTCTTACTGCAAGCAAGGTGGGGGAGGTAATATCTTGTATTGGGCCAACTTCTGTTGGTGAGAGAGACGAGCTGTCAAGCTTACACAGAGCTTTTCTTTAGGTCAGACCAAAAAAAGAGCTCTGTATAAGCTCGTCTCTCTCACCAACTGAAGTTGGTCCAATACAAGATATTCTCTTACCCACCTTCTCTCTTGAATATCCTTGGACTGACACAGCTACAACACTCTAATTACTGTAATAACATACCAGAGTACCTTTCAAACAACTACATTTGAGATGTGTGCGCTGACTGGGACCACATGAGCCACAAAAATATCATGTGCCGTTTATTGGCTCCCCCCATCTTTTCCCCACATGGGAAGGCCTTTAGTAGCATCATATGTTATTTCCTCCTTGTCTAGTGGTGTTTCCTTTAGGGTCTGTGCCAGCCTACTGCAGAAACATGTTAAGGGAACTGTTGTTGAATGTCATGTGTAGGTGTATATGTAGCTGTTTTTCCCCTCCTATTTCAGCATTTGTCCCAGCCCCTCCTGTGGCTCCAGTCCCTGCCCCAGCACCAATGCCTCCTCACCCCCCACCACCCATGGAGGATGAACCTGTGTCTAAGAAACCGAAAAGTGAGGACAGCCTGATGCCAGAGGAGGAGTTCCTGCGCAGGAACAAGGTATATAATTTGAGTAGCATCACAGTCCAACAGCTTGTTGTGCAGTGCTGGGAACTCCTGACCACACTGGAGTATTCAGTCTCTCCCTGAAAGAGGCCATCTCCTCTAAAATGGTACCTGAATCAATGGACGGACATTCAGGAGGGCAGCTGGCAGGCCCAAGTGCCCCATGAGAAATTGACTCTGCATCTCTGAAGTAGCTCCTTCCTGTCACTCTCCCTAGAGCAATTGAGTTAATTTAAATTTACCTGGAAAGTTATGACTGTATACACAAACTTAAGACTTCCTCTCTTGGAGAGGAGGGTAGCATGGGAAAGTCAAAGTATGCAGAGTAGCTTTTAGTAGTTCTCCAGTTAACACACGCATGGTAAAGACCTGTTAAAATGTGTCCATTTCCCTACAAGGAAGTGTCCCCAGATCAAGGGTGACTTGGATATTAAACTGACTTATAATTCCTTCCCCATGTCTGTCACTCACTGCATCTTCTCTGAAACTGAGTTGTAAATTCTTCAGGGTAGTGAATATTACTGTCCTGTACTTGTACAGCACAATAGGGGCCCTTTGTGGTAAGTGCTGTATGCATGCATACAGTACAGTTAATGCTGATTGTAGAAGGATCTTGGTAGTGTTCCCCATGTCACTAGAGTCAAACCACCTAATGAACAGCCAGAAGTTAATAAGGACTAATTGGGGGGTGAGGGGGGGCAGCCAGAACTCTTAACTGACTTTTGACAAAATGACTTGGCAAGTAAGAGTAATGAAGCAAATAAAACACATTAATGTTGACTCCCTAGTAACAGGGAATTGAAAGGTGCAAGTTGGTGGCACCCAAAGGAACAGCAAAGTGGTTGCCTCTTGAGCCCACATCTGTCTGTATGCATTAAGGACCATCTGTGTGTGTAACTACATTTAATTCTTTTCCTAGGGTCCAGTCACAGTTAAAGTTCAGGTTCCCAACATGCAGGACAAGACTGAATGGAAACTGAATGGCCAGGTGCTGGTGTTCACCCTTCCACTCTCCGATCAGGTACGTGACTTGTTAACCTGCCTTAACTCCTGCTATTCCATTGCTGTGTGATTGCTGGCAGGACAGCATCTAAACTGCCTGGCTGAGGCTGTAAACTCTGGACTCTCCCCAGATTGCAACTGTGTACAGTTCATGGGGGACGGAAGTGGGTGGAGCTGGCCACTTGTGCCGTGCCCTGCACTGCCCTGGGCGCTGGAGGGACTGAGCTCTCTGTGCTTGTTTTTAGGTCTCTGTTATAAAGGTTAAGATCCACGAGGCCACAGGGATGCCAGCAGGGAAACAGAAGCTGCAGTATGAGGTGAGTATGTGACAGTGTTAACCCTTCAAATGCTGCCTTGCCACTTACCTGCACTTTTTCCGTACAGTAAAAAAAAATTACAAGGCCCTGAGAGCTGCCTCACTCTGCCTCTTGTGTGCATGCAGTACAGGGCAGTCTTTAATTACATCACACACAGTTTGTGCAGAGGCCCTTCCCCATTCAGTGCACAGGCTGGATGGCAGACAGTGAATGAGAGTGATTCTGTGGATTCGCTCTTGTCACCACTGCAGTATAAATCTGTTGAAGCCAATGGGCTTCCAGTGAATTTACACTGGTGTAACTAAGCTGATTTGAGCCCTCTGTGTGTATTGGGGATGAACACTGTACCACTGAAGTAGCTTCTTCAGAGCCCTGCTGCTTTGAGTGTATTCTTGTGTGCACTGAATGAGACTGTCTCCCTCTGCTTTCTAATCTTTACTCCAAAGACCATATACATGTTGATTTACAGGTTTTGCCCATGAAAATTCCACAACTCCTGCACATGTATGTGTAGAACATCAAAATATTGAGAAGTTTTAAAAAAAAAAAAAAAAAAAAAGGAAAGAAAGAGAGGGGGAAAAAAAGCACTGCTACTACAAAGTACAATCATGCATGCAGTAGGATTTTAAAGCCATCGTAACCCAGCCAACTCTAGAGTGACTTTTGCTAGAACACCAAAAGGAACATATCCCTGCCAAATTTCAGCCTTTCCTGCCAAAGCTGTAAAGCTATTTAAAAAAGAGGGGGAAATAAAACAAAAATGTCTTTCTTTTATAATGACAGATATGTATTCTTTCTCTCTCACACAATATCTAGCTTCTTAAAAAACAGTGATATTTCTGCTCTAATCTTTCAAAGAATTCACTTTTGGGCAAAACCTAAGTCTGTTAAACTTCATCCTGAAAAAGAGTAAACACTTGTCTCTGCACTCTGGCTGCAATGTGTAAATACTGTGACAGCACTGAAGCCTAACTCTTATTACCCAGCTCCTCCACATCATCTTTCTCTCTGGGAGACTGGGGTCCCTCCTCTGTACACCGAACCACCCTGGGTCCCTCCTAGTTTAGTAGTGAACTTCCTGATTGCCCAGACTGTTGAATCTTTCTGGAGGGAGCACTGAGACCTCCTGTTGTTTCTTGCAGGGCATTTTCATCAAGGACTCCAACTCTCTGGCTTACTACAACATGATAAGTGGTTCTGTGATTCACTTGGCACTCAAAGAAAGAGGAGGCAGAAAGAAGTAGGAGTCAGGGTGCCTACAACTGTCGGATGCTCTGCCATTTGTGTGAACCCAACAACTAGAATCCTGCAGCTTCTGGGGACACTGTGACAAGATGAAACATCAACCTGTGATACTTTACTAATCCCCACTTTGGAGCTATTGACTGTATTTTAGTCCTTAGTCCTGTATCCAAAAATCAGACCGTTACAGGGCTGGAGAGAATTCATATCACCCAGACAAAGCCGTGTAAACGTTGTGACCTTGCATGTAATTTCACAGCTCTTGTGACACTTTGCTAGAATGCTGTTCTTAATTATCACTATTTTCATTTAATTCCCTACAGCAGCAGTGGCAGCATTTCAGTTGAGATCTTGTCCAGATTGGACATTAAAAATCCATCTTCATTTTGCAGCCCGGTTTGTTATGACACAGGGAATATCACCTGCCTGACTAAAATGTTAGCCATTTCACTTAATCTTTTTTGTAATTGAGAACTCCTTTATTTAGTATAATAAACCCCTTGCTCCTTCTCTGTGAAATGTACATGTAAGAATCTCCTGCAGTGATTGTTTTTGGATTTTATCCTTCTTTGGAATAACTGTACTTTGCTGCTGGTTTTGATAAAGAGAGGCTCTAAGATTGTTTCTGATCATACTGTACAGTATGTGACTTGTTTTAATAAAATTCTAATCTCAGTGGGGAATCTCAGTAGTGACTCTTCATTTTTTAGTTGTGGATGTCCTGTATATTGAGACCTACCCAACTCTGTAGCACTCCTGCACATGGCTCAAAAGACTTTGGGGCTAACTATATGCAAGCACTTTAAGCTCTATGTTGAAAAGACCATATTTGAGCCAACTGTGTACTTCCAGGAGGGCATATCTGTCTGTGTCATTGGATCCTTCAGTCAGTTGTTGTCTGGTGCTTCAGGAGATCTTCATTGTTCAATAGTAAATTCTGAGCTTTTTAAAATCATCTGTATCTATTGCTCAGACATCTTAAGAAAAACAAAACTAGCCATATCCTCTAAGTCTTATTTTTATATGAAAGAAAACAGCTCTTCATTTCTTAGAGGTGGCAGCATGAGAAAAGAGACTTGTCTTTTCATGCCCATTACATCGGGTCAAGGACAACCTATGACATCCTCCATACTCCCAGCCCACAAAGGGGTGGATAAGAGCAGATTATATTGTTGTAGAAAATGGGCATGGCCAGAGCCCAACAGGTGGCTGGCAGCACTCCAGGCCCATGGAAGCCAGCAGTTACTGATGGCCAATCGCTCTTCAGCTGGTCATGTGTGGCTGAGAAAGTAGAGCAGCACGGTAGTGAGCTGGATGCACTAGACCAATGTGACCTATGCCGTAGGAGAGGGACCTGTGCTCAGGGCTGCTGAAAGCCGGGGGGAAGGTGGTGTTGGGCTCACTATGGATGGAGGTGGTTCATGCTTCTATCCGGGAGGAATATAGTTCTGACTGCCTTTTTAAAAAGGCAAAACAAAAAGATCGTAGTTCGGTGCCTGGTCAGTAACCAATTATGGGTGTCTCAGATCTTCGGTGTTTGGGGAAAGCAGAGAGCAGTACCCCAGGTCACAGAGCTGCAGGGGTGGCATACTCAGGAAGAGAGCATTAGGTCAGGTCTGATGGGCCTAGATTTGGGTGCTAAAACAACTTGCATAACCAGGGGGTGGGGTTTACCCCAGAATCAACCAACAGACACTGGTGTAACAGCTGTAAGAATTTGGCTCACTCTCTGGGGTTTTTAATCTACAACCTTGTACAGCCTTATTCATTACAGATTTGGAGAGTCACATCTATAAAACCCATTTTCAGCTGGTGGGGGGGAGAGAATTACGGTCTGGTGGGAATTATGTCATTGTGAAGCTGTGACTAACACAGTAGGCTGGGAGTATCTGGGTAGAGGAATGAAGAAGCTCCTGTCTTTCCTTAATGGTATTTGCCATCTGATGGCCTGACCACCTCTAAATCCCACTGAATTTCTGGGGACTGATCATGCCTAGGGTTCTTGCAGGGTCCTTGGCTAGTCTGGAAACAGAAGTGCTTTACTCCATCTACACCTGGCAAGGAGATTGCACCCACGCCTGTTGGCTGGGGACCTTTCCATGAGTGATCTAAACTTTCTGGTTACTGCCATGTTGGATTATTTCAATGTGTGCTCTCTGGGACTACCCTATACCACTGGGAAACCTCCAATTAGTGCAGAACATGGCTGCCTCCTCACTCTTATGCAGGGAGTGAGAGACCTGGGTGCTTTAGACTTCCCTGGCTTCTGATTCTTTTCCAGGTGCACTT
The DNA here is from genome assembly GCF_013100865.1 of Trachemys scripta elegans. Classification (NCBI taxonomy): domain Eukaryota; kingdom Metazoa; phylum Chordata; order Testudines; family Emydidae; genus Trachemys; species Trachemys scripta. Next base: position 31,677,137 of record NC_048312.1, on the reverse strand, counting down.
CAAAGTTTTGGCTTTGATCTAGAAAGCCTTTTATGGCTTCCATCTTGGTGACCCCCTCTCCTTGCATGCTCCATCCCAGCTGTTGAGAAGTACTCTAGCACTGAAATTGACCTCCCCAGTGTTTATGCCTGGAGCAGTGTTTGTAGTGGAAGGCCTATGATACTGGAACTTGGTTGGGCACAGCCCGAGTTTGCTGACCTTCAAAGTATGTTGTAGGGACTATTTTTCAGAGACTGCTCTTGAGGAAACAGCGATGAGGTGGCCCAACAGGTTTAGCTGGGGCAATGAGCAGTTTTATTTGTATTATTGTAATGTCTACGAGCCCAGTCGTGCACTAGGACCCTCTTGTTCTAGGCTTTGTACAAACATCCATTCTCAATCGTCATTGGCTCAGTGTTAGAAAGATCTGTTCTACCATTGATACATTCACCTAGAGACCATGGTACGTGCATTCTTATTAAGTGGGAAAAAAAATTGAAACATTGCATATGATTTAAAAATGCAACTTTTGTTAAAATCTTATATCTTGTCCTTCAATTGTAATGTAAAGGACAGCACAAGAAAACTAAGGCCTTGTCTACACTACGAGAGTAGTTCGATTTTACTTAAATCGAATATTTGGAATCGATATTGCAAAGTCGAACGTGTGTGTCCACACTAAGGACAGTAATTCGACTTTGTGAGTCCACACTAACGGGGAAAGCGTCGACATTGGAAGCGGTGCACTGAGGGCAGCTATCCCACAGTTCCCGGAGTCCCCGCCGCCCATTGGAATTCTGGGTGGAGCCGCAAATGCCTTCTGGGTAAAAAAAAAAGGGGCCAGGGTGCTTTTGGGTAACTGTCGTCATCCGTCCATCACTCCCGCCCTCCCTCCCTCCCTGAAAGCGCCGGCGGGAAATCATTTCGCGCACTTTTCAAGTCATTGACAGCGCGGACGCCACAGCACTGTGAGCATGGAGCCCACTGCAACCATCGCTGCAGTTGTGGCCGCTCTCAACGCCTCGCAGCTTATCATACAGGTTGCCCTGAGGCAGATGCAGAAAAGTCAGGCGAGGAGGCTACGTCAACGCGGTGATGACCTGAAGTCTGAGAGTAGCACAGACCTCTCAGAAAGCAGGGGACCCAGCGCCGAGGACATCACGGTGGCAATGGGTCATGTTGATGCTGTGAAACGGCGATTCTGGGCACGGGAAACAAGCACTGAGTGGTGGGACCGCATAGTGCTGCAGGTCTGGGATGAATCACAGTGGCTGCGAAACTTCCGCATGCGGAAGGGAACTTTCCTTGAACTTTGTGAGTTGCTGTCCCCTGCCCTGAAGCGCAATGACACCCGGATGCGACCAGCCCTGACTGTCCAGAAGCGAGTGGCCATAGCCCTCTGGAAGCTTGCAACGCCTGACAGCTACCGGTCAGTCGCGAGCCAGTTTGGGGTGGGCAAATCTACCGTGGGGGTTGTTGTGATGCAAGTAGCCAAGGCAATCGTTGATGTACTGCTGCCAAAGGTAGTGACCCTGGGAAACTTGGAGGCGATCATAGATGGCTTCGCAGCGATGGGATTCCCAAACTGCGGTGGGGCCATAGATGGAACTCACATCCCTATCCTGGCACCGGACCACCAGGCCAGCCAGTACATTAACAGAAAGGGCTACTTTTCCATGGTGCTGCAAGCACTGGTGGACCACAGGGGACGTTTTACCAACATCAATGTCGGATGGCCGGGCAAGGTTCATGACGCTCGTGTTTTCAGGAACTCTGGTCTGTTTAGACGGCTGCAGCAAGGTATTTACTTCCCGGACCACAAAATAACTGTTGGGGATGTGGAGATGCCTATAGTCATCCTCGGGGACCCAGCCTACCCGCTAATGCCCTGGCTCATGAAGCCCTATACAGGTGCCCTGGACACTGAAAAAGAACTCTTCAACTACCGGCTGAGCAAGTGCAGAATGGTGGTGGAGTGTGCTTTTGGCCGTCTCAAGGGGAGATGGAGAAGCTTGCTGACTCGCTGTGATCTCAGCGAAACCAATATCCCCATTGTTATAGCAGCTTGCTGTGTGCTCCACAATCTCTGTGAGAGCAAGGGGGAGACCTTTATGGCGGGGTGGGAGGTTGAGGAAATTAGCCTGGCTGCTGATTACTCACAGCCAGACAGCCGGGCGATTAGAAGAGACCAGCGGGAAGCGCTGTGCATCCGGGAGGCTTTGAAAGCAAAGTTCCTGAGTGAGCAGGGTAACCTGTGACTTTCTAATTTTGTGTACAGAGAAGCCTTCACCCCACTTCCAACACACGTTTCAAAATAAAAATAGTTCTACTTTGTTAAAGCACACCGTTTTCTTTAATACTGTTTTCGCGGGAATTTTTTAAAACTGGGACGCAGACTGTGGTGCGGAGCGGGTGTAGTGTAGTCGCGCGAATGCAGCTTCTAAACTCAAGGACTGACAGGCTCCGCTGCGGTGGGATGGTTCTTTCAACGGAGCCTGTCACCCCTCCTTATACGGACTGTGTGTATGGGGGGTCTATGTGAGTTTGTGGCAGGGGTGGGACGGTTACAGATCCCCTGCTGTGTGGCTCTGTGATCCTGCCTAAGGACCGCCGCTTAAGATCTCTAACTGCCCTCCCCTGACACAAAGTCACAGAGCAACCCACCCCCCACCACATAACATGAAAAGAACCTCCCAGACTAACCAGGGTAAGTAGTCACTGCATCACTGCACTATGTATGTGCCCTGCTGCTGTGCCTGCCCCCTACTATGTACCCTGCCAAAGGTGACTGTCCTGTCCAATTACCAACCCCCTTTCCCCCCCCTCCTCCAAAAGAACATGATGGAAACAGTAGTTAACAGAAACATATTTTTTATTATCAACTACACATGGGACTGGGAAGTGAAACTTGGACGGGGGCTTGTGTCAGGCGGGAAGGAAAGAACTTGTCAAACTTTGGGGAATGAGAGCCTTCTGCTGCTCGAGCTCTCTGCAGGGGTGGAGTGAGAGTTAGCAGGGACTCTGCCGCCTCTCCTTCTGTGCACTTTGGGTGAAGGGAGTATGGGACTTGGTGGCGGGGGAGGGCGGTTAGAGATGGACTGCAGCGGGGCTCTGTCCTCCTGCCTCCGTTCCTGCAGAACATCCACAAGGCGCCGGAGCGTGTCCGTTTGCTCCCTCAGTAGTCCAAGCAGGGTTTGAGTCGCCTGCTGGTCTTCCTGACGCCACCTCTCCTCCCGATCCATGTTGGCTTGGTGCATTTGGGACAAGTTCTCCCGCCACTGGGTCTGCTGTGCTGCCTGGGCTCGGGAGCAGGCTATAAGCTCTGAGAACATGTCCTCCCGTGTCCTCTTCTTCTTATGCCTAATCCTCCCTAGCCTCTGGGAGTGTGATGACAGGCTAGGTTGTGAGACAGTCGCAGATGGGGCTGTGGGAATGGGAAAAAGGGAGTGAATTCCTCAGAAAGATAAATGTAGTTGTGAACAAAGAACATAGTCTTTCTCTGTGAACAGGACCATGCACAGCACCTATCACATGCGCACTCAGCACAAGGTCGAATTCTCGGCCTTCGCATTCAGTGTCTGGGGTTTTGCAGAGCACTTTTGAGAACCCTGTCAGGACAACGGAATTGCTCTTGCACGCAGACATGGTAAGCCGTAGATTCGTGGCAGCTTAAAACTTTAATATTAGCAATGGCCTCATTTCACATTGAAATCAATGTCGGTCCCTGCTGCCAGCAATCCGGCAAGCAGGAAGTCTGCTCCTGTCCCACACCCTCGCGGCTGTCCCCGGGAACGATCCCTTTCGGCTGACCCTCTCCCGCCTCCACCGCGTGGCTGCAAACCAGCGGTTACAGTTCTGTAAAGGAACGGTAAAGCAGTCCCAACACTAACATTCCCCTACCTCATTCAAAGCAGGTCATCATGAGCGACATCACCCTCATGAGGATCTCTGAGAGCGACAGACAGAGAATGCTCCGGGAAAGCCTTCAAAGACCAGGGCCGTATGCCGCCATGCTGTGCCAAGCAATGATTCCAGAGTACTTGCTAGTCTCGTGGCGCGGCAACGTGTCCTACTACGGAGGACCCAATAAGGCCGCTCTCCCCAAGAACCTAATGCAGCGGATTTCAAATTACCTGCAGGAGAGCTTCCTTGAGATGTCCCAGGAGGATTTCTGCTCCATCCCCGGACATATAGACCGCATCTTACTGTAGCTGCAATAGCAGGGACTAAACAGTAGAGCGGCTTGGGCAGGACAATCATGCAAAACCGGACATTGCTAGATTTTTTTCAAATAGTTGCACTGCCCATGACTGAACCGTTAAGTTAATCAAACTAATCATGAGAAACCCATTTTTTAAATTGTTAATAATCATGTTCTGTTACAAATAAATGTTTAGATGTTTACAACACTTACTGGATGATCCTTCACCAGATTCTGTGTCTGGGGTAACGGCTGGGGAGGGTTGGTAGGGGATCTCTGTAAGGGTGATGAAGAGATCCTGGCTGTCGGGGAAATCAGCGTTGTGAGCGCTGTCGACTGCCTCGTCCTCCTCATCTCCTTCCTCATCTTCCCCGTCCGCTAACATGTCCGAGGATCCGGCCGTGGACACTATCCCATCCTCAGAGTCCACAGTCAGTGGTGGGGTAGTGGTGGCGGCCGCACCGAGGATGGAATGCAGTGCCTCGTAGAAACGGGATGTCTGGGGATGGGATCCGGAGCGTCCGTTTGCCTCTTTGGTCTTCTGGTAGCCTTGCCTCAGCTCCTTGATTTTCACGCGGCACTGCGTTACATCCCGGCTGTATCCTCTCTCTGCCATGTCTTTAGAGATCTTCTCATAGATCTTTGCATTCCGTCTTTTGGATCGCAGCTCGGAAAGCACGGACTCATCGCCCCACACAGCGATGAGATCCAAGACTTCCCGATCAGTCCATGCTGGGGCCCTCTTTCTATTCTGAGATTGCACTGCCATCAGTGCTGGAGAGCTCTGCATCGTTGCCAGTGCTGCTGAGCTCGCCACGATGTCCAGACAGGAAATGAGATTCAAACTGGCCAGACAGGAAAAGGAATTCAAATTCAAATTTTCCCGGGGCTTTTCCTGTGTGGCAGTTCAGAACATCCGAGCTCTTACTGCTGTCCAGAGCGTCAACAGAGTGGTGCACTGTGGGATAGCTCCTGGAGCTATTAGCGTCGATTTCCATCCACACCTAGCCTAATTCGACATGGCCATGTCGAATTTAGCGCTACTCCCCTCGTCGGGGAGGAGTACAGAAGTCGAATTAAAGAGACCTCTATGTCGAACTAAATACCTTCGCGGTGTGGACGGGTGCAGGGTTAATTCGATGTAACGGCGCTAACTTCGACATAAACGCCTAGTGTAGACCAGGCCTAAGGCTGTTGAGAAAAAGATATAGCATGATCCAATGGCCAGAAGTTTAAGCTAGATACATTCAGATTGGAAATAAGGTGTACATTTTTAACAGAGTAATTGCCCCTTGTTAAATTTTTGTTTCAAGTGTCATGGTGGATTCTCCTTCATTGGTCATTTTTAAATTGACTGGATTTTGTTCTAAAAGATCTGCTCTAGGAATTGTTCTGGGGAAGTTCTATGGCCTGGGTTATACAGGAGGGCTGATGAGGTGATCACAATGGTCCCTTCTGGCCTTGGAATCTATGGGTTTGTATTTATCTTTTGGCATCAGAAACCATTCAAACTGACTTCACTCTCATACTTGTCCTCATGGCATCAGGATCCTTGGATGTCTCCCTAACTTACAGCTGAGACATAGGAAGCGGATGGTGATGCATCTCTCCTACAGGAAATTCAATCTTTCTAGTGCTATCCTCAGATCTTGGTGGCGACCAAAGGAGTTTGTTTAATGCACTAGTTTTATATCATTCCAATGGGCATTGTCTCTAATCTGTGGTCAGTAGAAATACATGGCTGGCTCAGAGCTTTGGTAATGGGATCACCTGTCTGTCACTGGTTCAAACCCAGCTCAAGTGTTTAACATTAGTTACAGGCTGGTGTCTCTGGAATTGTGGAATTGGACGTTCAGTCCAGATTATGCTGGACAAGGGGTCTCCTGACTGACTTATAACTAGTGTGCAGTTGAGAGGCCATGAAGTCTGAACTATTTGTTTTTCAAAAGTCTGTATCCCAGAGAAACATGCACCATTTACTTAAGCTAATGATTTGTTTATTTGCCTGCTGAACTGTGGCAGCTTCACAGATTTAGTAACCAGTTATCTCTGACCTGTTTGTGGAGTAGTTCTCTGCTTAATAGGCTCGCATGCTTCTGAGGGGAGAGCTTGTTGATATCGCCTTGGTGATGGGGAGGGCTGCACAGGTGATGACAGGCACCATCCAATTATAAGCCTGTGAGCTCAGATGAATGAGGTGCTCCTGCCTTCTGGAAGGCCTCTAATAAGAGGAGAACTCAAAATTGTCTCCTGGGATCTGTGCTACATCCCAACTCTTAAACCATCTTGGAGGGAACCCCTTCAGTGTGCCAGACCCCCAAGGAGCTCCCTCCCCCTCCAGGGCAGGCCACATGGCCTCACCACCTCTGAGACAGCTTCTGGAATCTAGTCCTGCTTCACAGCATAAGCTTTGCCCAGTGAGTTTCACTGAGCCAGACTCTTGGTGAGAGACCTATACACTCTTCAGGAACTAATGCACCTCAGCTAGTGTTTGCAGAGACAACAAACAACCTTTTCAAAACAGAGCTGGCTTTATTAGTCCACTGGCCACAGCATGGGAAGTCCTCAGGTTAGCACAGAGGAATGAAGGTGAAACATCCATTTTGGCCAGGCCAACACAATTCACCAGCCAAGCTGCACTGAACTCAATTTCAGGCTCTGTCTCTGACTCCCTAGTCAAACCCAGATAAGAACAGCCAAATGAGACGAGCCAGACCACACCACCACACTTTCCCCCCCGTCTGGTCGTGTCTCTATCCTTTGTCCCTGAGCTAGCATTTCTGCTCAGTTCCCCACTGCAAGGTGGGGAAACCTTCCAGTGGGGGGTGGTTTGCTAGAGGTGAATGTTCTGGTGACTGGGGTTTGCCCTTGTCTCTTTTAGATTCTGCAGTGATAAGAGTTGCCTTCAGTAGGTCACAGCCACTTCCTTAACTGGCCCAGACACCAAGGCTGGGTCTATACTACCCGCCTGAATCGGCGGGTAGAAATCGACCTCTCGGGGATCGATTTATCATGTCCCGTCGGGACGCGACAATCGATCCCTGAATCGACACTCTTACTCCACCAGCGGAGGTGAGAGTAAGCGCTGTCGACGGAAAGCCGCAGAGGTCGATTTTGCCGCCGTCCCTACAGCGGGGTAAGTTGGCTGCGATACGTCTAATTCAGCTATGCTATTCGTGTAGCTGAATTTGCGTATCTTAAATCGACCTCCCTCCCCCCCCCCCCCCCCCCCCCCCCCCCCCCACCCCCCCCCACCCCCCCCCCCCCCCCCCCCCCCCCCCCCCCCCCCCACCCCCCCCCCCCCACCCCCCACCCCC
>NC_048312.1:31666692-31669628 GCF_013100865.1 Trachemys scripta elegans | reverse complement strand
AACCTCCCCCCCCCCCCCCCCCCCCCCCCCCCCGTAGTGTAGATGTAGCCTAAGATGACATTTCCACCTCAGGTCCTGTGCTGCTCCCAAGTGTAGGCTTAACCCTTCTTCCTCCACTGGGTAACAATGCAAAGTACAGAGGGAAACTGAGGATCACGTAGGAGTCATAAAAAAATCATGCTTGGTCACATCTCCACCTTTACATTTTCAGTGAGGTCTGATCTTAGGCTCTATCTTCCCAGGGGCTGGAGTTGGGTTTACTGAATTGCTGTGAAATGTGATTTTGTTCTGGTTATTTGATTTAAATGCCATTTGGTGGGGCAGTATGGATGGGTCAAGCTATGCTTAAGCCAGGTTTGGAAGCTGGGTTCTAGCCTATGGGCCCATAGAACTAGTGGGGAAATTGAGGTTAAATATCAGCAAAAGCTTCCTGAGAGAGAGTTACGAGGGTGTGAGTTTCCCATTGGGGAAGGGATGGAAGCCAGAGCTATGTGAGATCAGACCAAGCACTAGAAAATGGGCTAGAAGGACTATTTCTGCAGTGGCAAATGGAGTTGGACTAGGTAGATCAGCAGTTCTCAACCTGTAGCCTATGGAGCGCTGGAGGCAGTACCTGACTTGCTGGTGATCTGTGGGGAATGGGCATGTTACAAGGGGCAGGCTCCTTATTTGCTGTCCCTCCTAGAGTTCATTGCAAAGACAAACCTGGATCCCGGTAAAAAATGAAAACAAGGAGGCAAAGCCAGACTAGCTGCCTCCACTAGTAGCTGCTAAATAGGAGAAGGAAACAGGAGCTGCCCTCGGGGACTGGAGGCAAGTGCATAAAACAACAAAATATCTCCTTACATTCCTTTTCTGGGTAAGTAATGGCTGCAGTTCCCACAGAGATGGTGGCACCAGTGTGTCCGCGCTGCCTGGAGGGCCACACTGAGAGTGCTTATTCAGGGCCGCAAAGACTAGGGCAGACAATCCCCAAAACTGGAGGTTTATTCTATGATTAGATTCACCAACCAAGTAACAATACAGCTTCTGTAATACCACACTGGTTACCAAGAAGCCAAACTACAATCATAGAATATCAGGGTTGGTCTTGCTTTGAGTAGGGGATTGGACTAGATGACCTCCTGAGGTCCCTTCCAACCCTGGCTGGTGCATGTTTCTCTGGGATACAGACTTTTGAAAAACAAATAGTTCAGACTTCATGTCCTCTCAACTGCACACTAATTATAAATCAGTCAGGAGACCCCTTGTCCATCATATGTTCATATGCTGTAAAATGTAACAACCTAGAGTGTTACTATAGGTCAGATCACATGCAGTTGGATGGGAGACAGTAGGGCCCAAAAGGCTTAGGAGCCACTGAACTAGCCCAGCCTCCTCCCTAGTTTCTATGGAGCTCTCACGTACCCCTCCCATGGCTCCTTATCACAGCTGAAGGACTCCAGAGATTTGGATTCCACCTCATCTTCAGTCTGGTTCCACCCCTGTTGATCTTATTGTGCAGGGTTCTTTCCCCTGCTGGTTTCAGGTTAGGCCCCATGTACAGGGGGCAGGGGAGAGAGGCTTTTACAAAACCTAATGGGGAGAGGGAGGAAGGATGGTTCATTGGTCTGGAATTGTACTCAGGAAATCTGGGTTCAATTCATGGCTGAGCCCCTGGCCTGCTAGGCAAGTCCCTTTGGTCTAGATCCTCGAAGGTATTTAGGTGCCTCGCTTCCATTGATTTCCATGGGAGTTAAGAACCCTGTTACCACTGGTAAATTGGGGATCCCTGCCCTGCCTCTCAGCAGCGGTGTGAGGATAAATCCATTCATGACTGTGCAGTGTTCAGATACCGAGTCCTGAAGAACAGGGAAGTACTTTGGTAGATGGGACACAACTATTTCCCTGTCTTGGGGTATGTCTACACTACGGGATTAATCCAAATTTATATAATTCGAATTTGGAAAACAGATTGTATAAAGTCGAATGTATGTGGCCACACTAAGCACATTAATTCGGCGGTGTGCGTCCATGTACCGGGGCTAGCGTTGATTTCTGGAGTGTTGCACTGTGGGTAGCTATCCCATAGCTATCTCATAGTTCCCGCAGTCTCCCCCGCCCATTGGAATTCTGGGTTGAGATTCCAGTGCCTGATGGGACAAAAAACATTGTCACAGGTGGTTCTGGGTACAGCCTCACCCCTCCCTCCCTCCCTGCATGAAAGCAACGGACAGCAGACAACCATTTCGCGCCTTTTTTCCTGGGTGAATGCTGCAGACTCCATACCACGGCAAGCCTGGAGCCCGCTCAGCTCAAGACAGCAGTCATGAACATTGTAAACACTTCGCGCGTTCTCGTGGAGTTTATGTTGAGCCAGGACCAGAAAAACGAGGCGAGGAGGCGGCGGCAGCGCAGCGACAAGCGTGATGAGTACATGGACATGGACACGGACACAGAATTCTCTCAAACCACGGGCCCCGGTGCTTTGAAGATCATGTTGTTAATGGGGCAGGTTCTATCCATGGAACGCCGATTCTGGGCAAGGGAAACAAGCACAGACTGGTGGGACCGCATAGTGTTGCAGATGTGGGATGATTCCCAGTGGCTGAGGAACTTTCGCATGCGTAAGGGCACTTTCATGGAACTTTGTGACTTACTGTCCCCTGCCCTGAAATGCCAGAATACCAAGATGAGAGCAGCCCTCACAGTTGAGAAGCGAGTGGCGATAGCCCTATGGAAGCTTGCAACGCCGGACAGCTACCGGTCAGTCAGGAATCAATTTGGAGTGGGCAAATCTACTGAGGGGGCTGCTGTGATGCAAATAGCCAAAGCAATCACTCAGGTGCTGCTACGAAAGGTAGTGACTCTGGGAAATGTGCAGGTCATAGTGGATGGCTTTGCTGCAATGGGATTCCCTAACTGTGGTGGGGCGATAGATGGAACCCATATCCCTA
>NC_048312.1:31618084-31636994 GCF_013100865.1 Trachemys scripta elegans | reverse complement strand
GGGGGGGGCCAGGGCCCGTGGAGGGTCCTCTTTTTTTTATTTATTAGATATGGTAACCCTATCTCTGATGCAGAGGGGTTGTCACTAACCTCCTTTAACAAAGACTTAAAGATCTTACATCCGCATTGTGTAGGTGTGTGTGGATGTAGTTGGCTTAGCTGGGAGAGTACACAGCTGTGCACTAACTTCTAGGAATCCATAGCTCAGCCACCTGTTAGCTCGCTCACCACCAGTGCCATCCGATAGACTGAGGTTTAATGTTTACAGTCAACATTTAAAGCATCCAGGAGGCTCTGCCTTTCCCTAAGGCTGGCTGCTGTTGCTAGCTGGCATAACGGTGTAACACAGTGGCCCCCGTGGTGTAATGGAGTTAGCTTTAAGGCCGTGGTAACCACACGTCAACTGAATTTTTAGATCTAGCAGTGCTGTTCTTGTCTTCAAACCTAATAATGCTTTGCTCAGTTCCTTCAGTCTGAGGAATTCCAAGCCTTTTTATAAACACTTAGATGGACTAAGCCACACATTGCCCCTATGAAGTTGTATTGCTGTCTGACAACTCTGCAAATGGATGGTTTAACATGCCCAAGATCACAGAACCAGGCACCTGACCCCAGACCTGTGCTTTAACCATTAGATCGTCCATCCTTCCTTGCACGTGCTTTAAGAGAAATGTGAGACTTAGTGAAGCTCTGTTGTGGCTGGTATCATTGTGTGGACAGTGCTCCCAAGTGCACCCACGTTGCAATACAAAGAAAGGCCAAGCCTTGAAAAGATGGAGTAGGAGAAGTTTGGAGATCAACAAAGGCTGTGAAGGAGAAGGCACTCCCGCCCTCGGGGGTGGGACTCTGCAGGAACAGAGGAGGTGGGCCCTACATGAGGGGATGGAGCAAACTCAGGGAGGGTCTTAACAGTGAAGTATTGGCTCCTGCTGGAGGAAGCTGGGAATAGAGGAGGCTTCTGTTAAATTTGTAAATAATTTCAAGGCCTGTGTGTTCCCCTTCCATCCATGACGGCAACTTCTGGTTACTTTGAGGCCTGTTTTGAATTCTGAGCACTAGATGGCTGTATATTTTTGGCCATAGTGTAATTGAGGAGACTGTCTTGTCATCTAGTTCCTGTGGGTGCTGGCTTCCTGTGAGGAGAACAGTACATCTGTAGCTGTTGTAAGAGCCAGAGGTTATTGTAAGTGATCCAGAGGGGCTGCGGTAACGGGGAAGCAGACAGTCAGGGCTCCCACTTGCAGAAGAAAGATTCTGCAAGCCAGCTACCTGTCTGAACTCCACCCCCCTGAACTCCTGCAGCTGATCTACCACTAGGAAGTCTGGCTGCTTAACTCTGACTCAGCTTTCTTCAGGAGCTGCTCAAACTTTGCCCAGCTGAGGGGCAGCATTGACAGCTTGCTGGGAGCCCAAAGGCTGCACTTAGTTTGAATAGAACAGGCTGGATTCTCTCCTGTTTAGCAGAGATGCACTCCATATCCCAGCATGCAGTGTGACCTCTGCTCATGGTGGAGTGTTGCAGGCTGCGGGCTGCACCTCTCGTAGAGATGGAATGGCCCTGACTGTGCTGTAGAACGCTAAGGAATGTGCTCTGCCTGCCCCACTTTAATTGCAATCCGGTTTTGCAGCATGATTGCTTCCAGAGTTATTTCTGTGGCAACATCCAGAAAAAATGAGCTGGGCAGGATCTATTAGTTGTGATCTCATTTGGGGCGGGAGTGGAAATTACAGCATGTTCCTCTAGCTGTGTAGCTACCTGTGATCAGCACCTCTGTAATTTGTGGGCATGAGATAAGCTGCTAGCAGCCCATTTGTTTTGTACTGCTGCGCCGTTGCTTCTGAAGGGGTGGATAGTGGGTCAGCGAGAGGGCCGATCTAGCCTGGCACAGAGTCAGCAGCTAGGGCATCTGGTAAGGTTGTTTAACCCCTTGGTTTCAGAGTAGCAGCCGTGTTAGTCTGTATCCACAAAAAGAACAGGAGTACTTGTGGCACCTTAGAGACTAACACATTTATTAGAGCATAAGCTTTCGTGGACTACAGCCCACTTCTCATATGCATATATATATAACCCCTTGGTGTGAGTGTATCCTTAGAACTCTGAATGTGAGTGTAAAGTTCTCTAAAATGCCAAGCAGTGCAGTCTAGTGGGTACAGCTGGGAATTGGGACCCTCAGGTTCTCGTCCATGTTCTGCCACAGACAGGGCCGGCTCTGGCTTTTTTGCCGCCCCCGGCAAAAAAGGCTCCCACCGCCCCCCTGCCCCTGGCGGAGAGTGCAGCAGGGGAGGGCGCCGAGTCCAACCGCGGGCTCGCTCTCCGTGACCGGCCGGAGCGCTGGCGGGAGGGCAGCGAGCCCGGCCGGGGTCCCGCTCTCCCCGACCGGCTGGAGCACCGTGATGCCCCAAGCACATGCTTGGTGGGCTGGTGCCTGGAGCCGGCCCTGGCCACAGATTCACTGTGGCTTGTGAAAATCACTGCTCTATGCCTGTTTTCCCCATCTGTAAAATGGAGGTATATGTGTCCTCTTGAGCAGTAAGGGCATGCCTAATACCCACACATCAGCCTTGATGTAGTAATGGAGGGGGGGAAGGTCTCGTGGCTTTTTTTTTTTTTTTTTTTAAACACAGCAGCCCGTTAGATCCTTTTCCCCTTGTAAAGGGACTCCTGGCGCAATGCTGCTGTGATTGTATGCCTGTAGGAGGGTGTTCATAGAATATCAGAGTTGGAAGGGACCTCAGGAGGTAATCTAGTCCAATCCCCTGCTCAAGGCAGGACCAATCCCCAGACAGATTTTTACCCCAGTTCCCTAAATGGCCCCCTCAAGGATTGAACTCGCAACCCTGGATTTAGCAGGCCAATGCACAAACCACTGAGCTATCCCTCCCACCCAATGTTAACTCATTGTTTAAAACCATCCTTGAGCCTGGCCTCTGGCCATCAGTGTGCTCAGCGCTGTATCAAAGAGCTTTCGGTCTGAGACCGTGATCGAGGCTGCTGAGTTGTATGAACCCCCATCAGAATCAGCCAGCCGTCAAGGAGTGCTTCTGCAGGTGGCTGTGACATCCCTGGAAGGTGCATGGGTGGCTCCAATAACTCTGCTAGCTGGAGCCAAGGGAATTGGAAGTGCCTTGTGCTGGATCAGGCAGTGTGAGGTATCACCTCCCCTGGGAGATACTACATCCAGGATTTCGAGTTCCCTTATCCTCACCAGGACCCATAGGAACTGGCATGCCTGACGCAGGGGCAGGAGATTTGTCACTGCTGGCTCTGGGCTTTACAATTTCCCCCTCCAGGTGACCTGATCAGTGACAGTCCTGCTGAGAACAGTCGTAGGGCTCTTGTGACTCTCGTAAACGTTATCCTCTGCCCATGGCTGATGGCATTCTCGCATGCTGCTTCTGTTTCCATACAGGGAGCTTTTTCTGCTTGTGGCACATGGTTGAATTCCAGTAACTGTTTCTGTTAATCCACTTCAGCTAATGCTCTGTTCTCCTGGTCGTTGGCCCTCCATTTGGCGCAGCCTTGGCCCTGTGTTCCTGACTTGCTGGGATTGTGGGTGAGAAAGAACTGATGTCAGTCCAAAGCTGTTGACATGTTAGTTTCTGGGCTAGTATACAGTAATCCAATGAGTTGGGAACAACTCATGGGGTCTTTACTTTTGGGGATGGGGGATAGGTGAGGTTCATTGCTTCCTCCCCTTCAGATCCCCACCTGCAGTCGTTAGGATCGCTGGAGATGCTTCCCACCTACCCTCAGTGCTGCTCCTTCAGTCAGTGTCGTTGGGTGGGGGTGAGGGGCTCACTCCTTAGGGAAGGAGCTGCTGCCTCTGCAACATGCTGTGGGAGCAGCAAAACAGGACTCTGGGCTGGTGCATGGCAGCATTTTATGGACAGGCTCCTCTGCCATTCCAGTGCACCTTGGTGAGAGGGGATTGCCCTGGCCTGTAAAGGGGGCCCTTGGCTCTGGGTAGTGCCCCTGGTGTGGGGTAGCGTCTGAGCCTCCAGGTTAGGAATGGAAGAGCTCTTCAGTATGGAATGGGTGCTGGCACAGAGTCAGGGCAAAGGCTGATTCTTAAAGCATCCAACCAGCTGCCAGGTCACACTGCCCCCCCCCCCCCATGTGCCCATCCCTATGGAGTCAGGGCTGTGCAAGGACCCTTAGTTCTTTCCAGGAGCAAAGCTCCCCTACCCCACAAATTAATGCTTTTTAAGAGAACTCTAATGGAGGTGGCTCACTACCTCCTGTGCACCCAGCGGGAGGCTGCTGCCATGTGCAGGAGGCCCGGCAGTGGGGAGCTGGCATTATGCATGGTTTAGCTGGAGGGGCTCTTCTGTAGGGAGGGTTCCAGAGCTGCTGCCCTGTAATCTAGGCTTCCCTCTGCTGCATCCATGCGCAGGGCAGTTTCTAGAGCAGCGGGGAGACGACTTCGCTGGGGGGTGATGGTTCTTGACAGTCCCTGAACGTCAGCTGGTATCAGAATGGGCTGTGGGGAGAACTTTGGGATCCCCTGGACTAGTGGCTTGGGTAGCATGTGCTATATCATCCTGGTCCCGCAAAATATTGACATGCGTGTGGAACTTTAAACCTGTGGCCCCGTCCCATTGGTTCAAGTGCCATGTACTGACGTGCTGGTGTCAGGGTCAGGCAGCCATGGAGAAGCAGATGCAAAGGCGGGAATCCCTGAGTGCGCACAGTTGTGCCAGCTGCCTTTTGGGGGATACCCGAGCCTTCCAAGGGGCCCAGCCTACAGAGCATTCAGCAGCAACTGCCGAGTCCTCCCCTCCCCTGCCCACCGTCCTGACCTGGTGTGGCAGGTTCCTCGTTGTGTGAGATGGATCTGGACCTTGCACTCCCTTATGTGAGCTTGTTCCAGCTCAACAGACAGGGCCCAACTTCCTGAGCACCCTCCTCACCCCGGTACTTCACTGGGTGCTGGGGGCCAGCTGGCCTGGATAACAGGGTTGAATCCCCAAGCTGGTCCAGGTGGACTCAGATGGCAGCTGGGAGCAGGGGTCACCCATCACCTCTGGGATTGAC
Organism: Trachemys scripta elegans; assembly: GCF_013100865.1. Taxonomy (NCBI): domain Eukaryota; kingdom Metazoa; phylum Chordata; order Testudines; family Emydidae; genus Trachemys; species Trachemys scripta. The sequence goes on along the minus strand of NC_048312.1, from coordinate 31,631,960 downwards.
CCTTCATCTCCCATAGATGCCCCACTTGGATCAGCGATGCCATCTGCTGCCATTTCAGGGGCCTGGCAGCAAGGCCCTGGGCTGGGTCGTGGTCACAGCACCCCCCTCTGGATGGATGGCTGAAGTCGCAGAGTCCACGGGATGAAGCTCTACGCTCACTAGCTGAGCAGAGCTCCCAGCTGTGTGCTGAGCAGCCAAGTCCCCCGTTGCTGTGCCTCAATGCGGACTGAACAGCCCTTTGTGTACCTCTGAGACAGGTTAGCCAGTCACTTGGCACCAAGGGCAGGTGACCCAGGAGCTGCTGCACAATGCCTCTTTGTTCTGCCAGGCTTGGGGTGGGTTCAGGGTTGCAAAGCGATACAGGGGCCCCCTGTGCCTGCCCCAGAAGCAGTGCTGATCTGCTGGGGTAGGGAGCTCTCTCTCCCTGCTTTCAGCCATGTCTTCTGGTGGTGTCATATTGAGCGTGCAGTCAGCATCCGCAAAGAGCAGCGAGGCGCAGGGGCGTGCTGAAGCGCCAGCCTGATTGCAAAGAGTCAAGGGTCTAGCCTCTGCGCTGCCCTGGTCCTCATGCCTGTCTTGCAGAGCTCTTCCAGAGTCGATTTAGTGTTGGTGAAAGGTGCTACACTGAAGGTCTGTTTATCCCTCTGCGCTGCCCCCCATAAGGGGGAGTTTAGTCTCATTGCTTGTATTCCAGTAGCACCTATGGTGCCCCCAAGATCAGGACCCCATTGTGCTTGGCGCTGTACATACCCAATGCAAGACACAGCCCCTGCCCCGGAGAGCCTATGGAGCCAAAGAGAGGGGTGGAGAAGGGGGCCAGTATGTTTTCTGGCTTGCAGTTGGGGAAGCAACGCACAGCAATGACTTGTCCCAGCTCACGGAAAGCAAAGAATTGAACCCAGTCTCCAGAGTCCCCGTCCAGGCCCTAGGCTGTCCTTCCACCCGCTCCTTCCTAGTCTCTGCTGAGCCTGCCAACTAATGGTTGTGGGAGGGTTGCCTTGTGACTCCTCCCACTAGGAACTGGACTGAGATGCCACAAAACTTACTTCATGCAGGCTGCCAAACAGCCATCAGATCGTAACGATTTCCAGCCTGTGCTGGCTTGGGCCTAGTGGGCTAGAGCACAGGCTCTGTATCCAGTGACCAGTCCCTGGCACCTCCTGCTCCTGGAGTCCTGGCTCCTGCAGAAAGCCTGGCGTGTGCTCAGCGTGGCGCTGGCATGCTCTTCACAGGCCTGTTACATGGTGGTGCTGGGCATTGGAGGAGCCTGCGATAACAGCCTTCCAAACACCTGGCCGAAGGTGAGCCAGCTAATCCCATTCACTACCCAGCAGAGGGGAGCAGTCACTGGGCTGTGGGTGGGGGGGGAGAGAGAGAGAGAGAGAGACTAAGGGAGCATCGTGTGCAGCTGTGTGGGGGCCAGGGGTTTGTTTTGTTCAAGGGAAGCAGAGTTTTGGAATAAGATTGCATAATTATTTTAAAACCATGGTTTTGGCCTGGAGTGACCTTGCCTGCTATTGTCTGACGCTGCGGCACGGGAGGCTGCAGAGGGGACTGCTTGGGCTGTGGGTTTCAGGAGAGGGGATGGGTGTCCCTGCTGACCTGGTAAAACATCTCCCCCTCCTCTGAAGGATGTTCCCAGGCTCCCTTGTGCCCTGGGCCCATGCTCATTGCCAGCCGGAGTCACGGCAGCTGACCCCTCTCTAAGAGCTGTAGACTTGGGGTATGTCACACTGCAATTAGATGCCTGCATCTGGCCCGTGCTAACTGACTCAGGCTTGCGGGGCGGGCTAGGGGGCTGTTTAATTGCAGCTCTGGGACCCTCCCACTTCACAGGTACCTGAACCTGAACATCTGCACCGCAATTAAACAGTCCCTTAGCCCGAGTCAGCTGTCATGGGCCAGTTGCTGGTTTTGCACTGCCCTGGTGGCCTGGGGAGCTGAATCCTGCAGGTGTGGGGCAGACCGCCCACGAGGAGCCAGCCTTGCTGGCCTCTGGGGCTGTAGACTGACAGGCTCTGCTTGCCAGGGTAACTGCCTCTGGGCTGTGCCAGAGAATGAAGTCCGTTGCCCAAGGCAGCTGCAGCGTGAGTTGGTATCGGCTCACTGGAGCGAGGGGGGGCTGAATTGTCCTCCTGTCCTGGCAGTGCTGGCTTCTCTGCTGTGTCCGCATCACTTTCTTGCCATGGGGACCCACGTGGTGTGGGGAGGAGGTGATGTGCCCCTGTGTGCACAGTGTGAGGGCTGGTGACAACGGCTGGCTCGCTGGGTCACCCTGCACAGACAGCTCTGACCACGGGGTGGGGGGCAGTTAACATGCGCCCTGCACAAACAATCCACCCCCTGTCTCTCTGGAACAGAGGTGCTGATGTGGTCTCCATGCCTTACCTCCCCAGTTACCTCTTCTGCATGGGGCCCTTCCAGCCCCGCCCCTCACTCCAGCGTTTGAGTCTCCTCCTCAGGGACAGCCTTGCCTGGCCTCCCTTCTAGGAGCTGGCCAGCCAGCTTGCGTCTCCTCTTATGGGGCAGTCCTGCTTCCTGTGCCCCAGGGTACCGTGGGGAGGTTCTAACCTAGCAGGTGTGTGGGTAGGGAGGGCTAGCTCAGCTAGTGCAGACTCTGTCTCTCCCCATGTGGTGGGAGCTATTGATCTTGCTGGAACGCGGGTGGTGAAGAGCCCAAAGGGTCCAGCCAAGCCCCCCTGCTCCCCACTCATTCCCAAAGCTGCTGGCTGTGTGCTCCAGGCACGTGGAATCCGTGGAGGGGAGTGGGCCAGCTGGCGGCTGCCTCTTCAGCTTCTCGGTCTGTGACTGGACCAAACTGACTCTTCCCCCCCCCCCCCCCCCCCCCCCTCAGTCGCTGCAGCGCTGAGTCCCGCTGTTGGGAGGACAGGCCTTTGGAAAGCTGGTGGGTCTGTTGTCAGTCGGATCGGGCTGGGGTCGTTTGGGAGCAAGGCCCGCCCATCATCCCATGGGCGGCACCAAACTTCCTGCCCTGCTCTGTGCTATGCCTGGTGCAGCTGCACTGTGGGAGCAGCGTTGGTGTAGGGCTGCCTCCGCCCTCTCACCCTGCTCAGGACATGTCTGAAACCCTGCTGCCCTGGGTTCAAATGCTGCTCTGCCAACGACATCCTGGGTAACCGTGAGCTAGTCCCTTAGAGCCCCAGTGTGTAACTGGAGGTAATTCTCCCCTCCTCCCGTGGGAGGAAGAAGTGGCTGGTTGTGAGGCCCTTACTCCGACTATGGTGAAGAGGGCTGTGTAACAGAGGTGGGTAGGGGAGAGCTGGAGTCAATCGCTCTAGTATAGGCAAAGCCAGTAAATGCGGAGCCAGGGCCCATGTGGCGCGAGGCAGAGGCACAGCCTGGTCATGATGGTTCCGCACTGAAAGCAGAAGTGAGGGTGTGACCGTGGCTGTGGTGAGCGTGGTTCTTGCTGAAGGTTAAAGGGGGACATGCTCGTTCCACACAGACTGGGACTGTAGCTGCTGGCTCTGCGTGGTGACCGAATTGCCTCCCTTCTGCCTGAGCTTGTGTAGTACAAGGGCTAAATCAGATCTAGGCTAAACTCAGATTGTGCTGGTTTGAGGTTTCCAGTATCCGCTACAGCTCAGTGCTATTAGGGTGACACAGGCACTAGCATTTCGAGTGTCACTACCGCACTGTATCGCTTGTAGGAAGCAGTGTACAGTAATACTTGTTGGGGGAAGGCTGCGTTACAGACTGTGGTGCGCTGTCACTTTCCTGATGTGCATTAAAAATCTCCCCCAGGGTATCTGAATTGAATCGAGTTTCTCATGACATGCTGCTTGTTCCCAGCCCAGCGCCTGCTGGGCTCCATCTTACCTGAGTTGGTGGAGGTGCACACAGCTGTTAAAGGATGGTGCACGCCCGTGGCAAGGAGCCCATGTGAAAGGCCTATCTCCCTTCCATTGCAGGTGCCATCCAAGTTGCATGTGGATTGCTCCTATGGGCGCAGCACAGGCCGTTCCTGGATACAGGATCTAACTCAATTTCTTGCCTCTCTGTGCAGTGGGTTGGTGCCAGTTCTTTAGCTTCCCGGGCTCAGGGCTTGTGCCGCACTGAGGGATGGTATCTGTAGTGCTGGCTGGTCTCATTTGGATGGGGGCTGGTCTGGGAGGAAGAGAGCTATGGCTTTGCTTTACACCCAGTAAAAGTCTTAATACCGGTGGAGAGAATAAAACCGCTGCCAAGTTCATGAGCTCTCGGTCCATCCTGTCCCAAGCGCATCCCTCTGAACCAGGGCTGATCTGCCATCGGATCCCCAGGCCTGAGCCCAGATGTTGCTATTGCTCTGTAGGACAGTCTGGGGCTGGTGGGAGGTAGATCTCTGGCAGACCTGGACCCTGGCTTTGAAGCATCCCCTTCGCAGTACTTGAAGCTGTTAAAAGGGGGTTGGGGCGATGTCTGGTAGCTGGCTTTGACTCCATCCCCGGCTCTCGAAATCCATCCCCCAAACTCAGGGAGCAGAGGCAGTGCAGAAAATGACTGGTAGGAATTGTAGAGGACCTGGAAGGCTGCCTGAGCTGCCGAGGTCAGGATCTGGCCAGTGGCTCCCTGTGAGTAACACCCAGCTCGGATAGATGTGCATGCGCTAACTTGGATCCAGCTAGTGCGCTAAAACCAGCAGTGTGACCACAGTGGTATGGGTGATGGCTCGGACTAACCACCCAAGTCCAGTCCCTATTGGATGGTTAGCCTGGGCCACCATGGTCACACCACTGGTTGTAGAACACAGGCACAATCTTCCTCTAGCTGAGCTGGGAATTGCATCTCCTTGCTGCAGTGTAGATGCACCCTAAGAAACTGGTGCTGCCAGTTGTCACCGGCTGCCAGTCCAGAGTCTGTTAGTGCAGCACCCTGCCGTATTTTGTTCTTCAGAGCTCTGAAGTTAACACTCCTGCCCAGTAGAGCAGGGCAAGGGCTGCTGCCTGTTTCTGTGTGCAGAGTGGCCCACATGCTTCAGGGTTCTGGAGTAGCTTGATGGCCTCTGTATCTTGTTCTTTCTACTGCTTCTGGCTCAGGAACCAGACCCTGACTTACATTGCTGCTGTTAAAGGTTTAGTACTTGGGGCCTAATCAGGCCTGGGCCCCCATTGTGTTAGCTGCTGTATAAATCTGTCCAGATGCAGTGCCTGCCCTGCTTAGCTTACAGTCTGACTAGTGGCAGCTGTTGCCTCCCCCTCAGGCCATCGCTGGCCAGTGTCAGACTGGCAGAGACGTGGGAAGCTGGCTGGGAGTGGGTCAGGAAGGGTGGAAGGAGAGGAATGGGCATTCCAGAATGGAGTCATTGCTGGTGCGGTGGAGGTGGGGGGTTGGCAAGATGCAAGGCTAGGTAGAGAAGGGGCACCTGGGAGGGTTCTTGAAGGTGGGGCCAAGGCGCTGGCATCTGCGGTGGTGAAATGATGGGAGCTGGTGTAGGTAGCAGAGCAGCAGGCCGGGAAGAGGAATCTGCACGCACACTGGAAGGACAAGGTGGAGCGCCAGGGACCAGGACAGAACAGCCTGGATTGTAGGAATGCAGCAAGGTGTGATGCTGCTGGGCTGCAAGGAGAGGGCCGGGGGAGTCGAAGCTGAGCCCCGGGTTAGAGGTCTGTGTCGTGAGCATGCAGAGTAGGAGGGTTGTATGCGAGGGGGATTCTCAGCAAGCACTTGTCCAACCCCATTGTCCTAGGGAGCCTGGGCGGGTTAGAGCCGTTCCCCAGGTGCTCCAGGCGGCAGGAAGCAGCGCAGGGGGATGGGGCGCATGGAGCAGGTGCTCTTGGAGGTGAAATCCTCTGAAAGGGCTGCAGGCTCCCAGTTCCACTTGCTGTGAGTGGAGCGATGCTAAATCCTGATTTGGTGGCTTTGCCCCGTGTGACATGTTCTCTTCTCTCCCCCGTCCCCTAGGCTGGAGGAGGTGCCGCTGGAGGTGCTGAGGCAGAGGGAGTCCAAATGGCTGGATATGCTCAATAACTGGGACAAATGGATGGCCAAGAAGCACAAGAAGGTAAGTGTACCTGAGAGCTCTAGTGCTCTTCTCCCAGCTGTCCTGTAACCCTGGCTCTAGCAGTTCTCACTTTGGGGTGTTGGGACCCAGAGGGTCTGTGTAAATGCCCCCGGGGTTGGGGGTTTCCTTCCTTGGTGTGAGTTCCCTCTGCCTAACCCTCTCCCGACACCTCAGCTGTGCTCATCCAAGCAGGTGCTCAGAGGTGTGAGCAGAGGACTGATCGTGAGCTGACCCATCCTGGGAGCTGGGTAGGGAGTTCTTCTCCCAGGCCTCTCTCATTCAGGGAGAGAACAGTGGGGTTGGGTGGTGCCCTCTCTGCCTTTCTGGGAGCTGTTTGGCTTTAGCTGCCGAAGTGTCACTGTACTGGAGCAGCTAGTGGTGGGGCAGCTTGGCTTTAGCAGAGCCTCCTTTTCCCTCACTGGGGGGTGTCCTAATGTGAAGGGGAGAGGAGCCTGGCCCACTTTGTTCCCATCTCCCCTGGGTCTTCAAAGGCAACGCTCCATGTTCAGACATCAGCTCTGGGGAGCCAAGCATTGGGGGAGGGGGAGGGAGGAGAGGGGAGCGCACTTAAAGGTTAAAAACAAAATTCCTTCCCAGTCTAACACTTGACTTAACCCTGAATGTTAGAAATCCACGTTTCCTCACCGATGCTGCTTGCTCCACTGTGTGGTCTGCTCGGACAATGGAAATATGCTAGTCAGTTTCACTTATGGCTTTGTTCCCTACGCCTGTACTGAAGTGTTTGCATTGCAAGTACAGAGTAACAGGAACGCAAACGACGTTTTCATTGACACCTTTAATTTCATTGGCATCATGGGAATCTCAGACTCTGAGCTTTTGTCTGTAACTTTTCCTTTTCGGACCTGAATGGACGTGGCTAAGGGCTTGGCGACAGTATAGCCACTTGCTGGCTGAACCCCTCTCGGAGGAGCCATTTCCTCTTGTGCCAGAGTCTGCTTTGTCATCCTTGGGAGGGGATCGAACTTCTTAAAAATGAAGAACAGACCTGCAGAGCTCAGTGCAGTGTCTTAGCTAGGCCTGTGTCCATAGTGCTGCAGTGCCCAAAAGCTCAGTGACAATTGGAGCCCTACTGAGCAGCGCCCGGCTCAAACGTGGACTGGCGCTCTGCCCTGAACTTAGATTCCTACATCATCTCTATCTAGGTCAGTGAGGTTTCCCATAGATTGCTAATCTGCATCCATCCCTGTCACTGGGATCTAAGAGATGGGCCCTGCTGTTACTCGTGGGCTGTACAAGGGCAAACGATGTTGTCTTGGTCTCCTTTTGCCCCTTGGCAGCACAGTTCTGTCTGGAGTGGAGCCCACCTGGCACCTACTTGTTTCTCTGTTACTGACCCTAATAAAACCAGATGCAGTTGAGGATGCTTCTGGCAGCATCTTTCCTAACTCTTGTGCTGTTCCTCTGAGCAGAGCAATCACTCATTCTACTGCTTGAGTCAAGTCCACAGAGCTCCCAGGAGAAGGCAGGTGAGCAGGCCAGGCGAGCTCCCAGGCAATCGAGCTGCTTGCGCTAAGGCCTCTTGCTAGTAATGCAGGCTCCAGCCCTGCGGTGGTGCCCCACCTGCATGCTTGCAAGCCTGAGACTTCCTCCTTGCAGCTAGGACTGATCCCTGTGCAGATCTCTGCAGCACTGTGCCCAGGGTCTGACTGAAAGCGCTGAGCAGCCTTCCAGTGCTGCACTTGGGGCCGAATGTCTAGGGCTAGCTGTCAGGAGCAGAAGAGTCCCAGCATGCTTCCAGGCTGGGAGTGGTTCTTTGGCGGCACCACAGCTGTCCAATCTGTGCAAGGTGGTTCTGGGGTAACTCCCTTCATGCAGACCTCCCTACCCTGAAGCATCAAGACTGAACAGCTCTTATTATCTTTAGCTGCCAATGTCAATGGTCCCTTATCCTGGCCTGGTGAAATCCAACTGTGCGCATGCTATGCTGTGCATGCCTTGAGCTTCAGCATTCCTTTTTAGTGTCACCTCATTCTCACCTTGTGGGACTGGTTAAAGGGAAACGTGATCACACGCTGCACAGGTGCATCCGTGGTAAGGGTCCCCTCAAACCTCCCCAGACTAACCGATCGGCCTGGCCATTGTACATGAGCACTGCCTTCCTGTGCACTCTTCCAGGGTAGGACAGCCTGAAATGGACAAGTCCTACTGGAGAGTGAGTCCCATTGCTTTAGTCCAAAGCCTGCCCTCCCTTCTCATCCCATTTGGAGAAAACAGGCTTCTTAGTCTCTACACCATTCCCAAGCACCGAACTCTCCAAATCCCCTCTTCGATTTTGGGGTTGGGCAAGGGCAGTCGCACAGGCAGGTCTGAACTGAGCTCCCATTCCTTGCTTCTGCCTGACCCGTCCATTCCACTGTTCCTCTGTACAGAGCAATCCAGGGAAGGGGAACTTCTAATGCTAGTGCTGTGAGATGATTGAATGGAGCCAGAGCATGAAGCCAACAGCCAGGCTCAGCATTTCTGGCTCTGCTGCAGCCCAGCGGAGTCACGTGTCTCCATGGAGCAAACACTTGTCCAGATCCCATTGCAAGGGCTGGTAGATGATTGATAAGCCCAGGGTCTCTGCTGGGGAGGGCTCACTGGGCTTAGGCAGAAGCCAGTTCCCATCTGCAGTGCCCCAGAACATGTGACATTTCCTCTCAAGCTGACCAGAGGCTCTGGCCTGCGTTCCATGAATAACAGAGGGCTGCCAGCACCTCTTGCTGAACATCGGTGGCAGGGCTAAGGCTGGGGGGAGCGAGTCTGTTCCTGGGGTGGGGGCTCCCTGTAAAATCTCAGCACTGGGGCCCGTCACTGCTCTGCTTCTGGTTTTGCAGCCTTCTGTCAGGTGTGCGTAGAGTTGGGGGTGGGGTGGGGAGTGCGAGTCATTGTCACCAAGACTTCCCTGCTGCCCATGGTGTTAACCAGGATTCTCTGTCTCCTGGCATGCCGAGACTCCCTCCTGGGCCTGTTCCCGCCCAGCACTTCTCAGGTGCTCTGGAGAATCTGCTCAGCAGCACACCCCAGATGCCTGGACCCCTCACTTCTGCTTCTCCCCGCTCTTCCTTCCCGGTGGGCCCTCCAGACACACAGCTTTGGCACGTTGCTCCGGCTTCACCTTCTCCCTGCTGTCCATCGCTTCCTACCTTGTCAGACTTTGCCCACCAGGCATTTGATCCAGAGTCCCTTCCTGTCTCACTGCACCCAGAAAGGATCAGGCCGGGTGACCCGGGGAGAGGTTCTCGTTCTGCAGATACCGCTTGAGCACTAGAGTTAAGGTAACAAGTGAAACTGGCACGACTTCATCAGCGGCGATCCTGAAAAGGGAAGTTGGGCTGTTCCCAAGGGCAGGTGCAGAGAAGGGGCTCCACTGGCAGGGACAGGGTGGGAAGGAGAAGGGATTGCTCAGCGGGCCTCAGCGCCTGGCAGGGGGTGATTCTGAACTGGCTCCTGGTCTGAATGGGGAAGACGCGGGGCCGCAAGTGGGGAAGGAGACAGGACCGCGCTCTGTGCGGAAGAGGGTGGCTGGCAGAGCTATGCACAGGCTGGAGTGGAGAGCTGGGACTCAGAGATCCTCACTGGGGGGGGGCAGTGGGCTGAGGTTAGAGGAGGTGAAAGGCTAGCTTTCAGCTGGCAGCACTGTTGAGGGATGGCGCGAGCAGGCAGCGCTGGTGCTTGGAGACGTGGGAAGACAGTGCAGAGTTAGTGGCTGCCCACCAGTGTAGTGCCCGGTGTGGTATGGAAACAGCAGGACTCTGGACGTTACTTGTGCTTAAAATCCTGCCTGCCAAAACCAGTTCAGCCCTCGAGCCTGAGGCACAGTATCTGTGAAGCCTGGGATGCTGCAGCTCTGGCCTCGGCTCTTCCCATCCCTGGCACAAAGGGCTGCGGTGAATGAGCATCCAGGTGAGCTTTCGTGGCCTAAAAATCTCAGGCATCTTGGCTGGGCTGCCATCCCCTCATGGCTGGGTTCAGCTCCCAGTTTTGCGTCCTCGTGCAAGCCCTGCAGTGCAGGGAACCTGGGCCTTGTTCCCACTGTCCCCGTGTGCAGCCTTGTGCATGGGAGAGGGGAGTGGAGCTTGGCGGTGACTACAGCTGCACAGGCACTGCCGAGCCAAGTAGAAGCCAGTGCACGGGTAATCCCTCAGCCTCTAGCTGTCTGTGCAGGGCCTGGCCCGGGTGCCACTTATCCAGTGGGATAGCTGACCTGAAGGTGTTCTTGCTCCCAGCTCTGCTTCCTCCTTGCCTGTGAAACCAGTGGGATGGAGACTGTGGCTTTAAAAGAAGCCGTCAGCGTTTCAGAGATGCCTGCTGCTCTGGGCGCTGTGCACAGTGCTTCCTGTTAGTGTGAAGGCCCTGCGCTGCCCAGGGCCTTGCTCTGCTGGGGAGTTGTTTGTTCAGGCTGATTGTGTTGGAAGCTGCCCTGGCGCGTAGACCAGGAAGTCCTGTGTTTCCAGGAACACGGTTCTCACCTGGGGTGGGGGCTAGCACGTGCAGTTACTGCCCATTGTTGAGGAGTCTCAGCCATGCTGCCTTAAGCCAAAGCAGCTTCTGCTAGGCTAGATGTGACTGGTCAGCAGCTCAGTGGCAAAACAGAATGGCGGGTGCTGGGTGGACAGATCACTGCAGTTCTTAGAGCGAGAGCAAACAAGCCCAGTTCCAGCTCGTTCTGGTGACAATCTGCCTCCTGAGCTTTCCTGACAGATCCTAAAATTTTATTAAAAATGTTATGGGGGGGGAGGGGGAGGGGGAGGGATAGCTCAGTGGTTTGAGCATTGGCCTGCTAAACCCAGGGTTGTGAGTTCAATCCTTGAGGGGGCCATTTAGGGAACTGGGGTAAAAATCTGTCTGGGGATTGGCCCTGCTTTGAGCAGGGGGTTGGACTAGATGACCTCCTGAGGTCCCTTCCAACCCTGAGATTCTATGATTCTATGACAGCTGACCAGAGCTTGGCCCATCAGGGAGTAGAAGCAGAGCCTATGGGGATGCAGCTGGAGCACAGCCAGCTGAGGATTGCAGGACTGTGCTTTCCTCTTGTCTGGGATCTGGGCAGCCTGCTGGATAATGTCCCATATCGCATCTCTCAGAACTCTCCAAGGGGTCAGTGGTCAACTTCTGTGACTCAGTTTCCCTATTTGTACTGACTTGCCCAAGGTGTCACAAGTCAATGGCAGAGCAGGGTCTAGAACCCTGTATGGGATGAGAGGTTTCTGATTATATAGAGGGGTCACTGGGTTCGGATTCTTGCTCTCACATAGCTGACTGCACCCCTCCAGTCTCCCCAGTACCAGTGGGGCTGTGGGTGGGGCTGTGATTCCAGCATTAGCTGCTTTTCCCCCTATTGGAGATGTCCCCCTGCCTGGTCAGTGGCGCATTGGGGTCTTTGGTAGAGGAGGTGTCTGCTGGGCTGATCAGCACAGCCTCAAACAGCTGGACTCCTGACGGAAGCAGCTGCTACAAAGTGACTGGGCCATGCTGAGAGGTGCCCCTGAATCTACCCTCTGCCTCCGGCTGGGCCATAGCCCAGGGTTGCGCTCCCCCTACCACCACCCCTGTCTCCTCCTAATCTCGCTGTTGTGTACAGAGAAGCTGTTTCTAGCATCATTAAGTGTCAAGATCTGAGTGGCAGCTCAGGGTTTTGGTGAGTAAGTCCTGGCTGGGAGCAGTGAGTGCTTCTAGGGCACTGGAGAGGCTGACAGGTCGGCTTTGTTAGCCCTAGTGGCAGATGTGTGGCAGGTTCCCGGCCAGACCATGTACTGTGGGAGGGCTGCGTAAGGAAACCTCAGGGCGTCTTCCTGCGTTGCCAGAGCTGCCTCCATGTGGCAAGGCTTGTGCAGGGCGACTGGAGCAGCCCCACTGCGATCCGCTGATGGCCACTTCCGTGATCCGAAGGGACCCCTGGGACCCTGTGACCTAACACATGCCGAGAACTGCCCTGAATGAATTCCTGTCTGACCTGGAGTGGCTGTTGGAGATGCTTCCGACGCCGGTTTCAAAACTGCCCACGATGGAGAATCCACCATGCCCGTTGGTGGATCGTTGCAGTGGTTAGTTACTCTCGCTGTTAAAAAATTGTGCCTTATTTTCCTGTCTGAATTTGTCTAGCTTCAGCTTCCAGCCATTGGATTGTGTTATCCCTTCCTCAGCTAGCCTGCGGAGCCCACTGACCATATCTGTTCCCCATGTAGGGACTTAGACTGATCACGTCACCCCTTACCCTTCTCTAAGCTAAACACAGAGCTCCTGGGATCTGTTGCTCTAAGGCAGTTTTCTAACACTGCAATCATTCTCGGGCTCTAAATTCATCTGGCTGAATAGCTCATTGGGCAGTGGTCTCTGCCTCCGCCTGTTTCCTGGCAGCCAGAGAGCTCTACTGATTCTCCCCTTCGTGGGGAGGCAGGCAGCTGCCTCGTGATTTGGACTTTGGTCCCAACTGAACACGTGCATCCAAAAACTATTGCAGGTTGTGGATGTTTGACACAGATGGCAGCTGCGAGGGCTGCTGCTACCCCTCAGGCCTGGCCCGGCCTGTGGGTAGCAGGGGGTGTTGCAGCTGGTTAGATTGGAATGCGCTGGCATGGGAAGGTATCTGTCACTGCTCTTGCCTGGCTCCAGCCACTGCCATTATACTGCAGCCTTGACTTAGCCAAAGGATGTTCTGATGGAAACGCTCCCTTGTTCCTCTTGCACAGAGCTACTGAGAGTTGTCTGGCTCCTACAAGATGGTCCAGCTCAGCAGAGTTCTTTTTGATACACCATGCCCAGTTAACCTGTGGAATTCACTGCCACAAGATGTGGCCAAGAGCTGCTTAGATTCAGACACTTATTGGGGCAAGTGTCCAATCCTTATCTACTATTGCAGTACACAGGGTGAGAGAGAGAAACCCTCATTCCAACTACTAACTGATGGAGGTTGGGAACAAACTTCCTGGGGAGACAGGTTATTCCTGAACTGCCAGCTGGTGGGTTTTTGCACCTGCATCTGAAGTAGCTGGAGCTGTCTGCTGTGAGACAGGGTATTGGCCTAGATGGGTCTCAAGTCTGATGTGCTGTGGCAATTCCTAGGCTCCTAAGAAAGGGTCACTGGGGCCCTCCACCTCCTGGCTGCAAAGGTCGGCATTGTGGTGGGAAGCCAGCTCGCACTGCTGTCGGGGGGAAGTGGGGCTGATCATTTGAGCTCACTCAAACACTATATTGGTTTGGATGCACCAAAGCTATAGTAGAGTCAAGCTTCCCCTCCCCTAATGGGGGAGACGCCTCCTGCAACACTGCTGCCTCTCCTCCCTGGAGCGTGCCATCTCGTGCCCAACAGCCTAGCCCTGGCTCAGCACCAGGGCTGCAAGGAGGAAGCAGCTTCCATATGTCTGGCTGCCTTCCACTCTTCCTCTGTGTGCAGGCACTCAGCTGTTCTGTCATTGCAGAGCTTGTATGAAGGCTGCGAGGATCAGTGCGCCCCAGGAGCCGGGAAGGGCTCTGTTTTGTTTCATAATACAAATCCCCAGCCTAGTCTGTGTTGTGGCTGAGTCCTGGGGAGGGCTGATCCTGATCTATACCCTGCTTTGTCTTGCTGCTGACGTGGACTGTGAAACTGCAACCATCCCCAGCTCCGGCTGCTGTCTCTGAACCTTTAAACTTTCCCCTGCGCTGCCCAGAGGCAGCCGCACCTCCCCGGAGCTGCAGGGAGCAGTTAAGGTTGAGGAGTTAGCAGGGCCGGCTCCAGGCACCCAAGCACATGATTGGGGCGACATCTGGTAAGGGGCGGCGGGGGGAGCGCAGCGCGGCATTCCGCGGGGGTGGGCGCTCCGGCGGCGGGGGGACGGGCTCCGGCGCTTGGCGGCACTCTGGGGGGGGGTTCTGGCGGCGCTCGGTGGG